>NC_057398.1:6768977-7011471 GCF_019320065.1 Cervus canadensis
ATTGACTATTAATTCAACAAAGTAAAAGCCAAAAGTAAGTTGAGTTGTTGACATTTAAAAAAAAAGAAAAAGTGGATTGGACATTAATATTCTGATATGTGTCTGTGGAAGCTCTAGCCAAAGCAGCTTAATGACTACTGGCTCAGATGGGTTGGAAACACTCCAAGACTGGCCAGGAAAACAGTGGAAGACACCAGGAAAATGGTAGATGACATGAGAAGAAATGATGCCTGGAGTGGGTCCCACCTGACTGTCAACCTCAGCAAAGCTTTCCCAACCTCTGCTACTTGTTTCTATGTCCTTCCTAGATTGAATGGTCCAGGTAGGGTGGAGTTGTGGCAGAAGTTCTGTCAAAAGTCTCAGATAGGCAGTGGGGTAAGTTGTCTAGGTGTTTTTAGTAGACAATTCCTTGAAGAAATTGCTTCAAAGAGCAGAAGGAAGAGGAGAGAGGTAAACGGCAAGTCTTTGTGATGGAAAGGCTCCTTATGAAGCTGTGATTTGAATTCCCATCAGCAGAGCAGCTGTGTGTGGGTGTGTACACTATTCTCTGTAAAAATGAGAAAAAAAGAAAAAAAACAGCCTAAAGGATCAGTTCAGTTGCTCAGTCATGTCCGTCTCTTTGCAACTCCATGGACTCCAGCACACCAGGCTTCTCTGTCCATCACCAGCTCTCAGAGTTTGCTCAAACTCATGTCCATCGAGTCGGTAATGCCATCCAACCAGCTCATCCTCTGTCGTCCCCTTCTCCTCCCGCCTTCAATCTTTCCCAGTATCAGGGTCTTTTCCAGTGAGTCAGTGCTTCGCATCAGATGGCCAAAAGATTGGAGTTTCAGCTTCAGCATCAGTCCAGTGAATATTCAAGACTGATTTCCTTTAGGATGGACTGGTGCAGTCCAAGGGACTCTCAAGAGTCTTCTCCAACACCATAGTTCAAAAGCATCAGTTCTTTGGTGCTCAGCTTTCTTTATAGTCCAACTCTCAGCAAAAGTCTCTCATCATGTCCGACTCTGCAACCCCATGGAAAGTCCTTGGAATTCTCCAGGCCAGAATACTGGAGTGGGTAGCCTTTCCCTTCTCCAGGGCATCTTCCTAACCCAGGGATCAAACCCAGGTTTCCCACATTGCAGGCAGATTCTTTACCAGCTGAACCACAAGGGAAGACAAAGACTACTGGAGTGGATAGCCTAGCCCTTCTCTAGTGGATCTTCCCAACCCAGGATTCGAACCAGGGTCTCCTCTATTGCCAGCAGATTCTTTACCAACTGAGCTATCAGGGGCCTAAAGGATAAGTTGAGGCAAAAGTCTGGGCCTGACACAAGGCTACATTTACCCAGAATAGGCCTCTTTTCTAAGCCCCATAAAGGCACTGAATTTCTTAGCTTGTCTTCATAACCGTCATAGTCCACAGTCTGTTTCCCTGTCTGGAGAAAGCTGGAAGCAGCAGGACGAAACCCTGGATCATCACCGTGTCCACATCCTCCCATCACCATCTGTACTCCTCTTTATGGACAGGGGCATTGGAGGCAGCTTTAACAGGAGAACACATGAAGGGCTGAGGTGTCCGGGGAATTTGTCTCTTGTTCAGTGACTGTCTCCCAACTGCATACTGTGGACAAGTCACCTATTCTCCTTGGATTTTGGTTTCTTCATTCCTAAAATGACATCAACCACAATCCTAACCACCTTGAAGTTTACTGTGACAAGGAGACAAGATTTCCTGCCTTTCAGTCTTGTGCTCTGCCCCTCGCCCACCAGACTTCAAATCAGTGAGAGCACTCTATTTGCTCTAACCAGAGTCTGCTTCTTAAAGTGCTGCAGGGTATTTTCCCAAAGGACATATCCTTGGGGGCTTACAGGCATGGCCCAGAGCAGTCACAGATCCTGGACCATTTTCTATCTCTGCGGCATTCTTTCAGAGAGGGAGGGTGAGAAGGTGCTTATCAAATTTGCTCAAATAACTCCCGAGCCGCTGAACCATGATGCTCCCTGCCTGTGCTCCCTCCAGTCCCCCACCTGCTGCCCTCTGCTCAGGCCCTCTCCTGAGATGATTGGGGGAAGGCTGAAGTTCTCTTAAGCCAGTGTGATGTCATCATCACCATGCAAAAGGTAGGTCTCTTTGCCCTTCAACCCAGCACACCTTGCGGAGCAAAGCCTCTTGTTGAGATCATCTGCTTGAACCTTCAGCTGCCAGGTGGGTGCTTCCAAAGCTCGCCATCCAGCAGCCCTCGGCACTGGAGATTTAGTAGCCGATCAGGCATGAGGGCTTCCAATTTACGGTTCAGAGAAAAGAAACCCTATTAATCTGGGACCTTTTATTCTACCATAAATCCCGGCCATATTTAACTCAGCCACTATCAAGGTTCCCCCCTATCTGCCAACAGCAGAGCCATAATATAAAGCTTGTCAATTCAAGGAGAAATTAAGATCCTGCTTAGTATTCAAAGAATGGTCCCTTTCACTAGCTTCCCTTCTGAAGCTAGGCATGCCCATCTAGGCAGGAGAGGAGCACCTCCATGCTAACTGAGGGAAGCCCTTTAGGCCCTGTGGCTGGGGAAAAAGAGACCTAGTTTCCTTCCTCCTGGTGAACAGGAAATTCAGACTGTCTGTGCCGACGACCTGGTGACATTCCTTTCCCCTCACAGAGCCCAGAGAGCAAAAATGACCCCCGAAGGCCATGGGCTCCTAAATGGCAGAGCTACAGCCAGAGGAAGGAGGAGGAGGGGAGTTCTTTTAATTAATTAATAATTGCTTTTGTCAGCATCTCCTGTGTTCAAGGCAGTTTGTTTTTTAATTGAAGCACAGTTGATTTACAGTGTTGCGTGAGTTTCCGGTGTGCAGCAGAATGATTCCGTTGTCCATTATGTACACATCCTTTTCCACGTTCATTCCCATTATGGTTTATTACCAGAGAGTGAATAGAGTTCCCTGTGCTATACAGTATGACCTGCTGCTTATCTAACTTAGATACACTAATGTGTATCTGTTAATCCCAAGCTCCCAATTTATCCCTCCCCCATTTCCTTTCCCCTTTGGTATCCATGCTTGTTTTCTATTCTGTGGGTCTTTCTGTCTTGTAAATAAGTTCACTTGTACCATTTTTCAGATCCCACATATAGGTGATATTTGGCTTTCTCTGTCTTCCTTTTACATATTCTTTCCTATTAAAAACTTACAACTCTACAAAGTCAGTGTTACACAATCTCTGCTCAATAAATGAAGAAACTGAGGCTCTGATCGCCCTGCTCTAAAAGCAATTCTTTCTGAGTCGTCATATATTTCCTGAGGGCCTGTTTCAGGCCCAGTACTATACTAAAAGCAGGAAATTAAAACAAACAAGAGATTTTGTCTTCTAGCCTAGTAGATAGAAACAAAACTCAAGAAATAGATAGGAAAAATATCAGAGTGCTGAGTGCTCTGTAGAAAATGAGAATAGGATCATGTGATAGAGACAAATAGTAGATTGAGCGGTTAGGGAAGGCCTCTCTGAGGAGGTGACATTTAAAGAGGGATCTGAGGCAAGAAAGAGTCAGCTCCTACAAAGTAAGAAGAAAGGGGAATCTGAGTAGAAGACACGGTCACTGAAAAGGGCCCAAAGTGGGACTGGTTTGCATCAGATGAACAGGAAGATCAATGTGGGACACGCTGAGCATGTGAGGTGAGCCCAGGGCTGCAGACAAGGACAAGAGTAAGGTGTTTAGAGTTTAAGTATAATGAGAACCCACTGGAAGGTTTTCAGTGGGAGACTGACATCATTTGTATAATTGGCACCCTACAGTTTGAGATGCAATTGTTTACCTGGGTAAGAATTTCTCAAAAGGCCCAGTGGGTCAGCTCCTCTATGCTGTTATCTGAGGCACCAGCCCCTGTCAAGGTTCCAAAAATGCTTGTTCGTAAAGAATTATTTTCTGGCAAAGAAGATAGCTTACCTCTGGAAAACAAAAACATGAAGGGGTCAGTGCAGGAACCTCAGAATCAACTGAACAGACAGCTCATTCCTGGGTCATGGACCTGAGGTTCCAGACCCTGGATGTGCCGATGAGAGAGGACATGACTGAGAAGAGACTCAGATGAGGGGCGGGGCCAGGAGTCCTTCAGAATATAATAGTGTGAACAGCCTGTTTAGCTCCCCCAAACTTAACGTGAACTCGGAGGGCTGGATTCCAATCCAATCTCTACTCCTTACATGCCCTGTGATTTGGCCAAGTCACTAAACATCTGTCTCTCTTTTCTCAGCTCTAAAAAAAGAAATGATTCTGTTCCTCCCTGCCTTCACTAGGACTTTTGAGGGCAAATAAGATGACAAATAAGGTAACAAGTTCAAACTAACATGTTTAAAAACTATGGGGAAGTTGAATAGGAAACTTCCCATCTCTTGATGCTGATGGCATCACTGACTCAATGGACCTGAGTCTGAGCAAACTCTGGGAGATAGTGAAATACAGGGAAGCCTGATGTGCTGTAGTCCATGGGATCACAAAAAGTCAGACACGACTTAGTGACTGGACAACAACATCTCTTGATAGCAGCTGTAGAGTCAAAGTCTACAAAGGGTGATGGAAGGTAGAGTTCTCCATCAACCTCACACATGGAGTGAACCAGCCCTCTCCATCTCCTCCTAGGGATGCTCAGATGTGATACCTGGACCACCGGTGCATCTGCACTAGAATGACATGAAGTATCTAGGGTTGCTTGGAGGTGATACCTGGACCACTGGTCCATCTGCACTAGAATGACATGGCGCACCTCTGATTTGCTGGCAGAGCCAAGACATGGGAATTTTTCAAGTATGGCAGCATTCGGATCTCACCGATGTTTGTGGACCACGGGACACCCCCACAGGTCACCTCCTGTCGGCTACAGATAGAACGCTGATGTAGAGGATTTCAGGACATCACTCAAGTCACCTCCTGCTTAGAACAGGTCACAGCTCTACCCTTTCCAAAACAAGACTCATTTATTTGCCCTCCAAAGCCCTACTGAAAGCAGGGAGGAATAGAATCATTCCTTGTTTAGAGTTGAGAAATGAGAGACAGACGTTTAGTGACTTGGCCAAATCATGGGGCATGTAAGGATCAGAGACTGGATTGGAATCCGGCCCCCTGAGTTCAAACTCTGTGTTGTTTCAGATGGTAGAAATCATCTGTCCCAGAGGTGAGGAGAGACACCCCATCCTTGTAGCCCTGGGAGGAGGCTACCGAGACGCTGGTGGCAGAGCTGCTGTTGGGAAAGCACTGGACAGAAGAAGAAACGCTGTGTTCTGAGGGGAACTTAACTGATCTGGTTTATCTCGAGATGGGTAAGGAACGACCAAGGTCCTCGGAGTACAGAGAGTCCTGGTTTACTCTCCTCTCCCTGCGGCAGGATGTTTAAAGGGATAAAGGATCGGACTTTTATCTCCTGATGCCCACCTGGTGGATGAATCAGTTTCCTGCTCCCTCCTCCACCAGCACCGGGAAGGGAGGGGCCGGCTCTGTTTCACGAGGTGGGGAGGAGGCGAGGGGGGCGAAGATGGGGATTTGGGGTGAAATTTCTGTTTGTTCCTGAGCCAAGTGTGCTTGTCCCACTCTAAGCCCTTCAGGGAAGGGAGTGGAATTAGTTCGAAGGGGCTTCAAAGAAAAGCCATGACTGGCTGGCACGTCTGAATCCTGTCCAAGTCAGAGTGAGTCATGGGGGGGTGGGAGTCGGTGGGGACAGGGATTTTTTAACCCTTTCTGGGGAGATGTGTCTGACCAGCCTAAACCAAAGGTCTTTGAGCCCTAAAGAATCACATTGGATTTTACTTAAAATGCAGATTCCTAGGGCCGGCCCCAAAGACTCTGATTCAGGAGGCCAAGTTCCTGAATCAGTGATGGGTCCCATTTCCACTGAGACTGCTGAGCGTGTTGAGAAGCACGGGCGGGGAACCAGGCGAAGTTGTCACTCATACAAGGGAACCACACCCAGGGCCTTGACCTCATTAGTGCTCCATTGTCATCAGCTGAACGCAACCCATAATCTTGACGGAGTGTAAAAGTGGAGACCCTCCCATGGGGAGACTCAATAGTCTTTTCTTTAACTAATATTCTTGCAGTGCTTCCTAGGTCCAAAACCCCCACATTAGGTGCTAAGAGTTTGATGACAAACAGCTCAGACTAAGTCCCAGTTTGCCTGGAAGATAATTATTCCAACAAGCTACAATACTAAAGTAGTAAGATGTTAGGGTAGGGAGCATGCTATAAGAATAGACGTAATGAAAATCAAATCGCAGTATCCTTTTCATCAATGTCCTGTGGACTAAATAAGAAAGCCTTTTTTATGTGTGTGAGCCTCAGTTTTGTCTTCCACATGATGACACCTCCCCCTTAAGAATCTTTGAGACAGTGTATGTGTAGCATTTTGTAGAAATGTATGTTCTTTCCCAAAGGTGAAAAAGTATTCCTGAGATTCCCAGTCTGTCTTGCCTTCCAAAGGCCCCATCCTGCTGAATGGGGAGAGAACCTCCTGATGGCCTTGAGTTTTTCCCAAGTCAACAGTGCTAATGTCCATTTCTGGCTGAGCCCCAGGCAAACAGGAACCGTTAGCTGGAGGATTTCTGCAAGTCTCATTCTGAGTCCCAGCTGTGTGCACTCCTGGATATGCCTTCAACTCCTTGACTATGCCTACTCTAGCCCTACCTTCCCAACACTTTTCATTATGGTAACAGAGCATATCACAATCTTCTCTATGTTACCCAAAAGTATGATCTGAGTACCAGCAGCATCAGTATCCACTTGGTGCTTGTTAAATGTAGAATCATGGCCCCTAAGCTACACCTCCTGAATCAGAATCTAAATTTTAGCACAATTCCCAAATGGTTTAACATGCCTTAAAGTTTGGGGCACCTCGGCTTAGAATATAAGTTGATTTCCACCCAGCTATATAATTCTTTTATTATAAGAAATAATAGCACTATACTTACAACATGCTGGCACTGTGCTAGGTGCTAGATTTACCCTGTTGAATACCCCCCAAATAGTGGAGAAAATGGTTATCTGAAATCTTTTAGGAATGAGGCACATTACAGGTTAATAGGAAGTGGCAGTGACTGACACCCAGACAAATCTACGTGAAGGAACATAAGAACCTCTCTGATATGGATGACGCAGGGTGGGCATGCGAAGAGTTAAGTTGGCGTGGCCAGTTGAGAAAGACTTCAAAAAGGAGGATGTAATGTTGAAGGATGAGTAAGAGCTGGTCGCTGGACAGGTGGGGCAGCAAGAGGATAAAACTCCCGGCCAAGAAATGGGGATCACAGACGTCGAAGCAAGAGGAGTCCTGCTCTGCCCTTGGCCGAGGCCCAGGCTCGGCTCTCACCCTGGGAAAGCTCGGCTCCACTTGGTGCCCGGCCAACGACTGCTGCAGGGCCTTGGGCAAACTACCGCTCCTCTCTGGGCCCCGTCTTCATCTAACACTGGGGGGCTGGGTTACCACTTGACAGTTCTCAAAAGGGAAACCATGCCTTCAACCTTCAGCAGTGGCCACAGGGAAAGGAGAAGAAGTGGGACTCTGGGCCAGCCACCAGAACATCTGCCAATCATGCAGTCAGCCCTCTATATCCATGGATTCAGCCAACTGGATCCCATCAGGATGCAGAGGACTGACTGCCCTACCCTGTTTTATAGAAGCGACGAGAGCAGCCACAGACTCTGGTGTCTGCAGGAGTGGGGCGAGGACATAATGATTCTGAAACCAATCTTCACCACGCACCCCCTGCCGTCCAAATGCTGAGGACTATTGCATTTGTTTGCCGTGATGGACTTCCACTTAGCTTTTAAAAAATGGACATGTTGGGAGCTCCCTGGGGGTCCAGTGATTGGGACTCTGCACTTTCACTGCTGAGGCCCCAAGTTTAATCCCTGGTGGGGAAAAATAAGATCCCACAAGCCACATTAAAAAAAAAAAAAGGACAAGTTAGGGTAGAGTGGGATTTCACATATTTAATGGATGTCTCAGGCCAGTGTTGACACTGAATGAATGCTTATTCAGTTCTCTAGCACCTCTCCAAGTCACTACCCGCTTGAACTATCAACCTTGTGAGCAGAAGACTCCTCTCACTATATGTCTTAGAGATATAATTTCCTCTCTCTCTGTCTCTTTTTTAAAGCAGAACTCCTTTACTAAATGAAATCATATAAGAAAAACACAACATGAAGATGAGATCAAAGGCATAAAGAAAGCTCTGGGCAGATTACATCTTTATTGTTCAGCGATACTCTTTTGTATGGAATCTCCTTGCCATCACGCCCCCAGCCCTTCTGTAGACCCCAGGACTGAAAGTAACAAGCAGTGACTAAGGAAAGGGTTCAAGCTGAGATGAAGGTTGTGGTAAGTCCTGGAACTATGAAGGCAGAGAGCTTTCCTACAGGAAGGTATAGTTGGTGTGGGGGAGTCTGGGGGTACTGGGAGCAGCAGCTTAATGGAGGTTGGGGAATGGGAAATGGAAAAAGCAGAGGAACAGATAAAAGAAGAAACATAAACGAAAACAAAAGGTAGAAACAGAAAGAGAGCTCCCCAAAAAGCCAATTTAGTGAACTAAGTAAACTCTATGAATGCCTTAATGCCTGCTGTGTACACAAGCCACCTTTTAAAGAAAGGGGCCTCGATCCATCCTTTCCCACTTGCTGTTATGGGTTGACTTGTGTTCCCCAAAAGATATGCTGAAGTTCTAACTCCCAGCGCCTTGGAACATGACCTTGTTTGGAAATAAGGTCACTGAGGATGTAATCAGTTAAGAGGAAGGCATACTGGACAGGGTGGGCCCTTATCCTATTTGACTGGTACCCTTATAGAGATAAAAGAGACAGAGATACATGGGAAGAACACAATCATGACAACAGAGGCAGAGACTGAAGTGCTGCAGCTGCAAGCCAAGAATTACTGGCCACCGCCGGAAGCTAGGGCTTCCCTGGTGGCTCAGATGGTAAAAGAATCCGCCTGCAATGCAGGAGACCCTGGTTTGATCCCTGGATTGGGAAGATCCCCTGGAGAAGGGAACAGCTACCCACTCCAGTATTCTTGCCTGGAGAAGCCCATGGACAGAAGAGCCTGGTGGCTACAGTCCATGAAGTCACTAAGAGTCAGACATGACTGAATGACTTTCACTTCACTTCACCAGAAATTAGGAAGAGCAAGGAATGATTCTCCCCTTCTGGTTTCAGAGGAAACCAGACTATTAGTCTGGTTAGACTAGTAGTCTAACTAAGTTAGACTATTCTAACTTAGTTAGAAGAGCCTCCACTATTGTGAGACAATAAGATTTTGCTCTTTTAAGCCATTTTAAGTTGGTGGTACTTTATTAAGGTGGCCCTAGGAAAAAAATACACTTGCTTTGGAGCTAGGTGTGGGTTTTGCTGGAGAAATCATCCTTGCTACTTAGCAGATCAGTTGGGCATGGGCAGACACAAGAGTTCAGGGTGCCTCAGAGCCAGCCTGGCGCTCTCTGTCTAATTGGGTCAGAACGAAAGAATTATCAAGCATCCAAGATTACCCAGGACTGAGGGGGTTTCTGGGACACAGGACTTTCAGTCTGAAAACGGAGGTAATCCCAGGCCAACAAGGATAAGTTGGTCATCTAATGGGAGGGAGTCTAGAGAGGGGAGGAAGAAGAAAGGTTTGTGTGATGGGAGAAGTTGTCAGCCCCCAGGATGTAGAACAGATCTAGATCAGTCCTAGGCAGTCCTTGCCTTCCCGTGGCTTGGCCAGATGGGCCTCTTTGTCAGTCCAGGGGAACCAGTACTCAGGATTCAATCAGGACCTCTACTCTGACCAATGAGTCTTGGGAAGGGGATGGTGGGGAACGGGATCACCCCCCTCGGCAATCTGGAAGACTCTGCTCTGTCCAGGAAGGCTCCAAGGGTAGGAGCCCTTCACACTGAACTTGTCAACACATCCCACTCAGCAGAGCTGGTTCACCAGATTCCCCAGTCCCACAGGGAGTCTCGTAAGGGAGGGAGCCCATTCCGTTTTTCGCCTTTTCTTTCACTCCACAGCAGCCACAAATCTTCGCTGGGATGTTCTCAAGGATGTGTAAAAAGAGTCATTTATCAGTTTATCCCCTCCAGGTGAGAGAAGTCCTCTTGTTTATGTTTCTCTTTTCTCCCAGATATACACCTATTGTAGCACTTTTCAGAACGTAATTCAGTCATGGCTGGTTTTATAGTCATCCTCCTCTCCTTGAAACAATTTCCTTCACAGTGGAGCCCACACCTTGCACATCTCTGAGACCCTGAGGACCTGGGAAAATGCTTGGCAGGGAGGAGGTCCTCTTACATCATCTGACAAGTAACCTACTGAATAAATTCATGAGTTGGTTAGGGTAGATCAGCACGATCTTTCACTTGGAGTCAGGTATTCATGACCTGGCACCGTCTGGATCTGCGATGTGTTGGTCATGAAGCCATTTGCATGTGGCTAAAACAAAAGAGAGGGCCGGGAGGAAACCCACCAGAGCTCTGCAGCCTCAGAGGGCCCTCCGAGTGAGGAGTCGCTGTGGCCAGCCCCCGGGGCGAGCCTGGGTCTTCTGCTGGGGCCGTGATAAGTGCTCAGGAAGCGGACTCAGATCCCGAGGCCACCACGACGGGTTCTTCCCCAGTCCTGCTTCATCCACTCTCGCTGGATGACCATGAAGAAGAAGCCGAGCTAGGGAAAAGCCCAACGGCGGAGCTCCAGGCAGAAGCCCGACAGAAGACGAACAGGATGGTGTAACTGGGCTCAGAGAGTACTTGGCTTGAGCAGCCTAGGACGTGAGCCACATCTCGGAAGGAAGGCCCAGGAGACGGGGCCCGGTCTGCTCTTGCACTGCTGCGCGCCTTCAGTCCGGTGGTCTAGCCTCTCTGAGCCTCTATTACCCCACTTCTATGCTCAGCTAATCATCTGTCTGCCCCAGGTCCACCGGGGGGACATTGAATCTAGGAATGCCAGACATCTCAAACTCTTCTCAAGAGGAGACCTAGAGCAACTTAAAGCCGAGAATTTTCTCTACCTTAAAATGACTCCCAGAGCTCCAAGGACAGTTATTTTAGAAAGCCTACTGATGGATTAAAGTTTACGAACCTGAAAGCTAATGTACCTTTCCCTATGAAGAACAGGGCACTGCTGGATTTTTGGCTGCATAGAAACTCACACACTCACCCAAGAAGCCTATTAGTAAACAAGGCTTATCCTTTGTAATGTGGAAGCAGTCTACTTGTAAAACAGCACTGTTCAAAATTCTTCTGTTCTGAATTTTATTTTAAAAAAAAGATAGGCCTAATGTTTCACTGACCTCCTGTGGGCATAAGAAAGAAGTACATTTATTTCACAGATCTTCCTGGCGTGAGCTAAGGAAGAACTTAAATCCACCCATCTGATGGAAAATTCACACTGTGTTTACAGACCTTCTGAGAAAGAGATTCCTCATGCTGTTTCATCTTCCCACGAAATCCTTCAGGTCCTTGTGGGAAGTTCCCCCTGATAACTGGTACCCAAGACCATTTCATAGCTGCAGACAGTGGCAGAGCAGGAAGTGGACAATGGGCATCATTCAGGAAATGACTGAAGCACAGATTCCTAAGCTCCACTCAGAGATTCGGATCCGATGAGACAGGGGTGGACCTGGGAATCTGCATTATATTCCTAAGCACCTGGTTGATTCTGACTTAACTATTTCTTTGGATCTCACTTTGACAAGTTCCATCCTGGAACTTCCTGTTGAGTGTGAAACATGGAAGTCAGACAAATAACCACACAAATACATGTACAATTACCAATTGGCGGAGAAACCGAGAAGGAGAAGGCTTGATGCATAATGTGAGAATAGAACACTTGGTCACAGGTTGGGGGTGGGGCAGTAATCTGGATTGAGGGGATCAAGGAGAGCTTTCTCAGGAAGTAAAATTTTGTTAAGTTCAAAGTGAACTAAAGAAAGACTGGGAGAAGGACAATACCAGCGGGCAGTCAACGTGAGCATATTTCTGCAAGAGGACAGATATCAGCCAGCAAAATGAAAGGCTAGCGGAGCTAGAACTCTGCAGGCCAGGGAGGGTCACACAGAGATCCCCCTCCCGGAATGTCCTCTCCACTCGGCCCCTCCAAAGTTTGCCCTTGGGGCTCCCTGCAGCCTCATCGCCTCTCTAAGCCCCTACCTACCCCAACCCTCCTCTCTCTCCCCTTGTTCGGTTCTAGACCGCCTAGTCCCAACACCATGCAGTTGTTACGATACAGTTAGGTATCACTCTGTACAATTCCAAGGGTTTAAAAGCTTTCTTTCTCTATGGTAGAAACTCTGAGGAAAGGAACTATAGCAGGTTATATCCTTGAGCATCTGTTACCATGCATGACGTACAACAGACCTTTAAAAGATAGTTCCTGGGTTGAGAAGATCCCCTGGAGAAGGGAAAGCCTACCCACTCCAGTATTCTGGCCTGGAGAATTCCATAGACTGTATAGCCTATGGGATTGCAAAGAGTCAGACACAATTGAGCGACTTTCACTTTCACTATAGTTGGAAAAATGACCGTAAAACCAATGGTAAAAAATGATAGGACAGGAAATCTATCTGCACACACGATTGCCCTCTCTTCCAAATGCACATATGAACACACACGCACGTCTATCTGCAGAGCAGGCTCTAAAAGTGGGGTTGGTAGAAAGGACAACTGAAAATCTGGTCATTTTAGACCATCTCAGGTGATTTTAATCCATTCAAAGGAAAAAAGACTTCTAAATCATTATGACAGGTTAGACACATAGTTACAATTCTTCTTTCCCAAAATCTCACTGGTATTACTGCAAAGGGATTTAAAACCTAAATGCTCAAACACAAACAAGCAACATTTTAGAAGCTGGAAAGGACACGAAAAAGAGTAACTTAGTGACTTAGCAAACTTGAAAAATTTAAACTTAAGCTGTTAGTAGAGAAATCCAACAAGTAAAGGTATGCATCCATGCATGATTTTTCTAAAAGTATGCTTTGGTCATTTGGAAAATATTTTCGTTCATTGATTTATGCAGATCTTCCAATTGTTGACACAGTTCATTGTATAATATTCCAAACAAGTCACGATGATTAATATCACCATCAATCTCATCAGAAAAAATCTGAAGAACTAGGGAGCTATCAAACTTACAGTGGTAGTTAGAATTTCTTCAAAAGTCTAATTTTCACTTGAAAGCTCAGTTTTCTTTTTGTCAAGAATATTGTCAGTTGGTCTCCTTGAATTGACTGGCCCACGTCATGCCTTTTTTAGAAAATAACCTGCTAAACACCCAAGTATGAATAATGATATTTTGACTATCAGTCATTCTTGCAGGTAAACACGGTGTTCCATGGGAAAAGCGGCTCAAACAACCACACCGCTACTTTTCCACAGATGTTCATGGTACTTTGGCATGCGGCAGAAGTACTTTATGGACACTTCTTATTTTGCCATACAAAATATTTTGAAGAACCCAATGCAGGTTTCTTAAGGAAACCCAAACTTTTACTTTCCCCTTCAGCAAATGTGTCCTGGTGAAAAACATGATTCCTAGTACAGTTTGATGCCATGGCTTGGGTCTAAGGTGCCAGCAGTTTCGCCCACCACTGCTCTGTCACAGCTGGTGCAAATGTCAACACAGTGGGAAAGGAAAATAACATATTAGTATTTGCATGAACAGTGTCTTTTTTTACATTTGGAATTTTAATTTTTAACTCAGTGATCAAGTTTTTGAAACTGCTCTTTTATTGTTTTAAGAATTTTTTGAACTGAGACTAGAGACTCTGCCATAGTTCATTAATTTTTACATAAAACATTTATTCACAAGAAAATTGCTTTTCAAGAAGTAGACACATTATACCAACACCTTTCTCTGCTTTTTGTAAATTTACCGTCCAGGATTTTTTTTGGGTGGTATTCATGTGAAATTAGAGCAGACTCTTTAGCAATTTCCTATGGCTACTGTTTTTTCATTGCTTCTAATTGGACATAGTTACTATGACTCCATGAAATATAATGGAAATGTGAATAAAGAATTTGCTACATCAAAGATTTTAAGTATTTGGTATTTTTAAAAATCCTTTGTGAATGTGATAGAAACTAGTAATGTGGAGCAGAATAAATATTTGAGGTAATGATTTGTGAAGTAGCCCAGTATTGCCTTAAATAAAATCACATTTCATTTCTTGTTTTATACATGTAAAAAAAAAAAAATGGTTTGATCTCCTAGAAATCCTGAAAGAGTCTTAGGGACATCCAGGGATTCAAACACCGCACTTGGAGAACACTCTCCTAAGGCCTTGCTCACTTACCTGTCCTCACCTCCTGCTGTGTGGCCTGGTTCGTAAGCGGCCATGGACCCATACTGGTCTGTGACTCAGGGGCTGGGGACCTCTGCCATGAAGGACCCAGCTGGGCTTGTGAGGTCCTGGGTCTCCATGGAACACCTCAGGCTCTGGAAGTTACGTAAGAAATTGAAGGTCTGATACTAGTAGATATCGCCTCCGTTTTACATTGTGCTGAGGGAGTTAGTTCCCAAGCAGAGAGAAAATAGAAGCCCCACCAAGGGCAAGGCCCGGATGCTCTGACCCATGCAGTCTGACCCTTTGCAGTGGGAAATGGCCATCCCTTCAATCCTCCCAGAAGCAGCAAGCAAGGGCGCTCCCGGCCAAGGCGGTGGACTTCCCGCAGGCTGAGGGAGAGACAGCACCCCCGCCAGGCGGACAGTGTGACTTCCACGCAGGGAGTCACCAGGAGAGACGACAAAGCCACTCCCTGAAGGGAAAATCAGTTCAGAAATCAGCTGCGCCCCTGTCCCACCACCTGCTGCTGAGCAAGAGGAAATTAAAATGCAGGGGCAACCTGTTGACAAGTGAATAACACTGCTAAAATCTCAAAGGGATGAGTGGAAAACAGTCCATCATTCATGTAGAACAGAGAACAGGAGATCTGTCTTAGGGCAGAGGGCATTCTGGGTTTGAAACCTGCCTCTGCTCCCGGCATAATCATGCAAGCTCACGTGAGGTGGCAAGCTTATCTGTGTGCACGTCTAGCACGGTGCCTCAAACACAATTAGCATTCAACTAATAAGACAGATTATCGTTATCCTATTAACATTGCTGTTAGATTATTATTAAACAGATAAACGGATACTTTCAGGGCAATATGAATGTACTAGATGCCCGAACACAATTACCATTCAATTACTGATGCTGATTATCAGGAAAGGCAGAAACATACAACGGAAATGAAAGGGATACAGAGAAAGACAGTGAGGGAGCTCAACCTCCCTGATACGGTAGGCTTGCAGGAGAGATGTTGCTCACATCTGCTTTTTCCTTATTCATCAAGTCCTGGGGAAACTAGTCAGCAGGATCACCCACATCAAGCTCTAGGTATCAATCACAGGGACGCTGCCTCAGTCTTAAAACCTCTGAACGTGGACACTTTGGAAATGCAGTTCTGCCAAGTGGAGCTCAAACAGTCTGGTTCAGAATTTTTCTTCCTTCTGCTCTGGGAGGTGAATTCAGATGCTCAGCCAAGCTTCCACCAAGACAGGGCCGTGCAGGGGGCATGATGAGTATAAATCCCACCCCAAGCTCAGCACCGTAAGAGCAGGGACAGAGGGGCATCTCTTTCAGAGCTACTGGCTGAGTATTTAGTTGGATGATTGAGGTGGGGTGACAGGACGAGCTAGGAAAGGCAGCCTGCCTGGTCTCCCACCCCAAAACATGCCCTGATAAATCGGCAATGTCTCCCCACTACCAGTTTCCACAGAACACACTCCTAGGTGTCTTACAGTGTCTTTTCCTGCCCCATCTTTCTGGCCTCACCTTGACGCGTCCTCCCCAACTCCCCCTTTCCTCTAGCCACGTGGAACTTGCCCCCTCTTTGGACCCTTTGAGCTCTGCACGTTCTGTTCCCGCAGTTGTGGCAAGCCCTCTCTTCCTTTCCTTCCAGAGCAATTTCAATATACCCGTCAAGGGCCAGCTCTGAGAACTCATGCCTTTATGGCCCCTTTGCTTTTTGTTCCCTACAGGATATTCACGTCACATTGAAAGTATCTATCTAAAAGCAGTGATGCTCAGCATCATCAATTAAATGCTATCGGTGATCTAGGCACCTAGTACATTCATATTACATTTCTTGATCGTTTAGGCACTAAGTCATTTCCAACTCTTTGCTGCTCCATGGACTGTAGCCCGCCAGGCTCCTCTCTGTCCGTGGACTTCTCCAGGCAAGAATACTGGAATGGGTTGCCATACCCTTCTCCAGGGGTTCTTCCCGTCCCAGGGATCAAACCCCGGTCTCCTGCATTGCAGGCGGATTCTTTACTGAATGAGCTGCCGGGGAAGCCCCATATTGCACTGAATACTCTTAATAATAATCTAAGAGTAATGATAATATAATAATCAGCATCACTAATTGAGTGATAATTTTGATTGCGGTGCTGCACTAGACATTGCATAGGCTTGACAATGTTGAACCAATAGCAGCGACAGGATTCAATCCCAGGGTGAGCAGTGCCATGAGACAGAACTCCCCAGTGAGGGAGACCGTGTTTTTTTTTCACTCCTTAACACTCAGATTATATCAGGCCCTCAAATAAATATTCAGAAAAGGAAGAAGTAGGGACATCTGAGGGAACTTTATCCTCATGTTAATTGCTAGCACCAGCTGAATGTTTAACATTGGCCAGGTACCATGATTAGTACTTTACTTGCTTTCATTTCATTTAATTTTTGCCAAAATACTAATGAGGCCAGCACTATAATTTTCAGCATCTATCATAGTACCTGGCACATAATAGATGCTCAATTAATACAGGTTGACTATGAGTTCATCTCTATTTAAATATATGGTAACGGTAACGGAGGCTTAGAAATAGTGAGTATTTGGAATATATAGAGTAGGAAATAGCAGAGTTGCGATGGGAATCCAAGTGTATCTTTCTCCAGGCCCACAGAAGGAGGCTGATAAGCAAGGGTCTCATCCTTTAACAATGGTTTGAATGGAATGCAGGGTTTGACATTACCAAATGGGCTATGGGGGAGTTTACTGAGGTAAGCATTTTCTCTGTAGTATTCTTCAAAACTGATGTATGGCAGAAATCAGTCCTGGACTGTTTGGGAAGACTGAATTCTGGCCCCAACTTTTGTGCCAAATAGGAAAATAGCCTCAATGAGTCAAATGACCTCTCTGAGTTCAGTTTCAGCATCATCAAAGCAGGTGTGTTTATAGACTCAAATGCCAACACAGAGAGAAATAGAAAGTGGGTTTAAATGTAAAATTAGGACATTTTTGATTAAGATGAATCCAATAGTGATTGCAATAACTAGCATGACTAAGGCCTGATAAAGGCCTGATAAGGCCTGTGGGCTCGCTGATTCTCAGGGAAGATAAACAACAGCGCAGGGAGTCAGCAGTTACCTCTCCACCCCCTCCGAAAGGCACCTTCGGGAGAGTCTGATTAGCAGCCTTGCACCTTGCCCGGTCCCAGGCAACTCTGGGTCCCTAGAGAGGCTGCTGTCATCCCTCTTCCTCTGATTTTATTAGGACCATAATTGTACATTTCTCTGCTTACCTGTCATGATGAAAGAGCATCATTGTTTCCATAATGCACCATTTGGGAGTGAGGCTAGGGCTCCACACATCACTTCTCATTGCAGCGAAGTGGCACCAAAAAAGCCATCCTTCATCATGTGAAAAACACTCTCCATGCCGCAGTGTCTCTATCTGCAACAGCCTCAGATATTCATGTGATAGATCATACATTTGCCTGAATCAATACTTCCCTGACACTGGGAAGCCCGCCATCCATCCGTCCCATTTCGTTTGATAAAGCCTTTCTGCAGCGCCTTCACACAGGCTGACGGCATCACAGCCCCGCCTCCCCCACCTGATGGATGCTGCCCAGATGAGTGACTGCTTCATAAATTACTCTCTTGGGAGCAGAGCCCCCAGAACTCAGTCAAGTATTCCCAGCAGTTGAGCAGACAGCAAGGAGACACGGCATGAAGGGCAAAGGCTCAGAGGACCCAAGATGGAAACGCTTCGCTCAACGTCCTAATGTAACAGAGGAGGAAACTGAGGCTTAGGGTGGTTAAGTAAGCTTCCCAAAGTCAGACAGCTAGTTATTAGTAGGTTTTTAGCTTCCCAGAGAACGTGATCATTGGAGCACTCCCTCAGAGGTAAAATCTCTGCCCTGGAAAGCCCCACTCCTCGTCCTGTGGCTGAAGACATCAGGTGACTAAACAAAGAACCCACAGACTAAGCCTGTGTGTGCCACGTGCTCCACCATCCCTGGACCGATCCCTCCTTCTCTCTCAAAGCCTGCAGCAGACACACCTCCTGGAGAAAGCTGTCCCGGTCAGCCCATCCTCCCCATCGCTCCACATCCCACATCCCTCATGGGCAGAACTTGCAGGTGACTGTCTCAGACCAGAAACCCTCACACCATTCCTTGGCCTTTCCCCCTGCACTCCATCTGTGGCACTTCCGAGCTCTTCCCAACATCTCTGCTGCCCAGTAGTGGCTGGTAAACGTTTAACAACAAGCAACACCTTCTCAAAGAAAACCCTGGATTTATGGAATTTGCTAACTGCTGTAACTACCCCACCGTGGACAATTTCAAGGTACCAACACGATGTCAGTGAACCTTGGGATGAGACCTACATCATGGCACCATCACATGGCCTTTCCACCATATAGAAAACCAGATGAGGTAGCCTCAAGAGCATAGATATCAGCAAAAAGCAGTCAAATAACCCAGAAGCTATGAATTTTGAGTAGTGTATTAACTTTGTGTGTGTGTGTGTGTGTGTGTGTGTGTGTGTGTGTGAATGCGCATGCAGGCTAAGTCACTTCAGTTGTGTCTGACTCTGCTAGGGGATCTTCTCAACCCAGGTATTGAACCTGTGTCTCTTATGAGTCCTGCATTGGCAGGTGGGTTCTTACCACTAGTGCCACCTGTTTGGGTATTTTTAATTGAAGTATAGTTGATTTACAAAGCTGTGTTAATTTCAGTTATATGTGTACACAAACACACACACAAACTTTTTCGTACACACACACTTTTTCATATATATACATACACATATATAGGACTTCCCTGTGGCTCAGTGGTAACAAATTCACCTGAAACACAGGAGACGTGGATTCCCTCCCTAGATCGGGAAGACCCCTGGAGGAGGGCATGGCAACCCACTGCAGTATTCTTGCCTGGAGAATCCCATGGACAGAAGAGCCTGGCGGACTATGGTCCATAGGGTCGCGAAGAGTCAGACGTGACTGAAGCGACTGAGCATGCACATATTTACCTACATATTTTCAGATTCTTTTCCATTATAAATTATCACAAGATATTGAATCCAATTCCCTGTGATATATGGTAGGACCTTGTTATTTATTTTATAAATAGTTTGTATCTGCTAATCCCAAGCCCATAATTTATTCTTTCCTGCCTTTCCCCCTTGGTAGCCATAAATTTATTTTCTATGTCTGTGAGTCTATTCCTGTTTTGTAAATAAGTTTATTTGCGTCACTTTTTTTAGATTCCACAAATAAGTAATATATGATATTTGTCTCTGTCTGACTTCACTTAGAATGATAATCTCTAGGTCCATCCATGTTGCTACAAATGGCATCATTTCATTCTCTTTTAAGGCTGAGTAATATTTCACTGTATCCATGTACCACACCTTCTTTATCCTTTCATCCACATCTGTCAGTGAGCATTACGGTAGCTTCCATGTCTTGGCTATTGTAATTTGTGCTGCTATGAAATTTGAGCTGCATGTATGTTTTCAAATTAGTGTTTTCTCTGGATAGATACCCCAGGAGTAATATTCCTGGATCATATGATATTATCTTTGCTTTTAATATGAATTTTAAATTATTGAGTTTATGTAATTTAAGTTCTAATAAAGGCAGTGTTTAACACATGACTGAAAATTTAATAACCGGCTCTCATGAGCTGGCACAAGCCGGCTCCAGCACAGTTCTGCATCTCTGTGCTGCTTCTGGGGTCCCTCGTGACCTCTTCACTTTTGCCCTCTATATCCTTCATCTGGACAATTTTAATGGCCTCCAAACCCATCTCCCAGCTTCTGGTCCCTTACTTCAGAACGACTCAGCTCAGTCTTCCAGTCTTCCCTTCTCATAGGTGGCAGCTCCCCCATGCCTTCTAGCTAAGCATAAACTTGTGTTCTGAACAGTCAAGGTTCTGCACAATAAGAGCCCCAAACTTTCCTCCATAGTTCTTTCTCCCATGTGGCGCACTGCAGTTCCCAAGGCATACAGAAGCTGACAGGCCTGGGTTTGGCATTTATTTTTGCAGTTTATTAGCTAGATAACTTGGGGCAAGTTACTTAACTTCTCTGACCTTTAGTTACCCCATATGAAAAGCAGAAAACTCATAGAGTGGTTGGGAGGATTAAATCAGATCACACATAATATTCCTAAGGTCGTGATCAACCCATTTTAGGCAGCCAGTAACAGCAATGTCATCAGTTTCTATATGAGCTTATCCTATCTGTAAACACTGGTTCTTTATTGCATCTTGTCTCGTTGTTATCCCCATTTGATAGCTAAATAGAGATGTTTGGCAGTCATCTCTGCTAAATCTAGATTCACATCTCCTACATAAATGCTACCCTCCAGCCAATCAGTTTTATTTCCCACTCTTGACTAGCATTCACCCTTTTCCATATGAAAGCTTTTGCTACTAAACTCTGCCTCTCAAAAACTCATCCATTCACTCACTAATAAAAAAACACAGAACCCAATTAAGATGGGCAAAGAATTTGAATAAACATTTCTTCCCGTAAACCCCCATATAAATGGACAATAAGCACATGAACAGATGGCCAGCATCATCAGTACTTAGGGAAATGTAAATCAAAACTGCAATAAGATACCGTGTCATGGCCACCAGGATGTCTATTATCAAAAAGACAGACAATAACAAGTACAAGGAGAAGTTGGAATCCTCATTGATGCTGATGGGGATGAACTAAGTAGCAATCACTTTGGAAAACAGCTTGGCAGTTTCTCAAAAAGTTCCATGCAAGAGGTAACATGTGACATAGTAATTCTGTGACTAGGTACATATCCAAGATAACTATGTTCATTCAAAAACCTGTACATGAATGTTCATAGCACCGTTACTCATAGCCAAAAATTGGAAATAACTCAAATGTCCTACAACTGGTGAATGGATAAACAGAATGTGGTACACCATGGGGTATTATACAGCCATAAAAAATTAAAGTACTGATACATGCTACAACATGGATGAACCTTGAAATCATGCCAAGTGAAAGAAGCCAGTCTCAAAAGACCACATATTATATAACGCCATTAACATAAAATACCTACAATACAGAAATCCACAGAGACAGAATGTAGACGACTGGTTGTCTAGGGTTGAGAAGTAGTGGGAAACAGGAATGACTGCTATTAATGCTGGGCTTCTTTTTGTAATGGTGACAAAATGTTAGATTGCTGTGATGATTGCTTACCTCCATGAACATATTAAAACTCATTGTATTGCACACCTTAAATAGATGAATTTTGTACTATTTGAAGTATATCTCAATAAAAACATTAAAGAAATACCCTGTATTAAACAATCCCACTTACAATTGCATCAAAAAAGAATAAAATACCTAGGAATAAATTTAGCCAAAGAGAGGAATAATCTGTATACTGAAACTACATGACAGATGAGGAAGAAATTGAAGACGAGACAAATAAATGGAGATATTCCAAACTCATGGATTGGAAGGATTGATATTGTTAAAATGTCCACAGTACCCCCAAACAATCTATAGATTCAGTGCAACATCTATCAAAATTTCAATGACATTTTTCACAGAAATATTTTAAAAACCCTCAAATTTATATAGAACCAAAAAAGACCTTGAACAACCAAAGTAATCTTGAGAAAAGAGAACAAAGCTAAAGACATCACACTTCCCTATTTAAAGCTATTTACCAAGCTGTAGTAATAAAAACAGACAACTAAACAGAATGGAGAGGCCAGAAATACACATGTGCATATGTGGTCAGTTAAAATATGACAAAATGAGCCAAGAATATGCAATAGTGAAGCATAGTCCTTTCAATAAATGGTGCTGGGAAAACTATACAGCCACGTGCAAAAGAGTAACCCTATCTCATACCATACAGAAAAATCAATTAAAAAATGGGTTAAAAATCTGAATGTAAGATCCAAAACCATGAAACTCTGGGGGGAAAATATATGTATATATAAAAGAGGAAAGCTCCTTCACATCGGTCTTGGCAATGATTATTTTGGATATAACATCAAAAGCAAAGACAAAAGTAAGCTAGTGAGACTACAAAAAATGAAACACGCTTGACCAGCAAAGGAAACCCATCAAAAACCGACTGAATGAGAGAAAATATTTTCAAATCATACACCTGATAAAGAACTAACATCCAAAGTACAGAAAGGAAGCACACAGTTAAAGTAAGAAAAACAGAAAGAAACCCAAACAATCCGATTTTAAAATGAGCAGAGCCACTGAACAGACATTTTCCAAAGAAGACACACAAATGGCCAACAGCTACATAAGAAGAGCGCAGCACCACGTCATCAGGGAAATGCAAACCAAAGCCACAGTGAGGTCTCACCTCACACGGTTTTCATCAAAAAGACAAGAGAAAAGTGTTGGCGAGCACGTGGCAAAAAGG
Source organism: Cervus canadensis (assembly GCF_019320065.1). Taxonomy (NCBI): domain Eukaryota; kingdom Metazoa; phylum Chordata; class Mammalia; order Artiodactyla; family Cervidae; genus Cervus; species Cervus canadensis. The sequence goes on from NC_057398.1 coordinate 6,791,669, forward strand.
GACCCCTTGTGCACTCTGGGTGGGATTTTAAACTAACGTAGCCCCTATGAAAACAGAATACAGATTCTCAAAACATTAAAAGCAGAACAAAATATAATTCAGCAATTCCACTTCTGGGTATACATCCAAAGGAAATAAAACGACTGTCTGGAAGAGGTAGCTGCACTCACGTGCTCATTGCAGCATTATTCACAACAGTCAACACATGGGGAAGACCCAGCTGTCCATCAACAGAGGAGTAGATAAAGAATAAGGTACATGCACGTGCACACACACACATATATAGACCCAATGGAATAGTATTCAGCCATGAAAAAGAAGGAAATCCCGCCACTTGCAACAACATGGATGGACCCGGGGGATAGTATGCTAAGCAAAATAATCCAGACGCCGAAAGACAAATACCATTTGATCTCTCTCACAAGTGGAATCCAAAAATGTCAAACTCATAAAAGCAAAGAGTAAAAAGGTGATTACCAGGAGCTGGGGCTGTCTAAATAGGGAAAGGTTGATCAAAAGGTACAAATTTTCCTAAGATGAACAGGTCTGAGGATCTGTTCTAAAACATGATAACTATAGTTGATCACAATTGTTTGAAATTTGCTAAGAGAGAACTTAAATGTTCTCACTTAAAAATACAAATAAAAAAGATAAACATGAGGTGATAGATGCGCTAATTAACTATGTGGTGAGAATCCTTTCACAATATATACATAGATCAAATCATCACAATAAACATTTTAAATAACTTACAAGTTTATTTGTCAGCTATACATCAATAAAGCTAAAAAAATATATATCCCTTGAAATAGTTCATTCATCCATCAAAGCTTATCTCACGGACAGGCCCTTCCCCAGCGCCCACTCCTGGCTCTCAGCTGTATGCTCCCATCTCCTAAAGCCCCAGAATCCACTATGGGTTGTGTCTTACTTTCCACATTCTGCCTCCTACCCTGGTTACCTGTGTACCATTTTTATCTATTAGACTAAATAGCTTCGACTCCTGTAAACATGTAAAATGGAGCAGATTCAATAGTATTCCTGCAAGATGTCTCACATTTGTATTCTTTCATCTTTTTTCAGACAAGGAAGAAAAGAACAGCATTTCAGCCCACTCAGGGGTTCATTGTGCCTGATGTGAGCCCACTCACAGCGCATGTTGCTTACAAGAACATCTCCCAGCACAGCAGTATGTGTATGTGTGTGGATGGGTGACTAGTCCATCTCTAATTGGGTAAAAGAAACTGCAAAGCAAAGGCTGAGTTTTACAAACCGGGTCTCTTTGTGGCTCTTGGCCTAGTACTTTGCCTTAGGGAGGAATTCGAGGAATATGGGTGAAATTCTTCCCTAGACACACAGAGCGAGTCCATAATCAACAGAAAATCAGGCAAAATTGCTGACAGGGTGGCCACCAAGGACAGAACAGAATTTATTCTTCAGCTCTTTGAAGTGTGTCTTTCACCAGGAGGAATTTTCCTTCAGAATCACTCATTGTCTTTGTTCTGACTTATAAACAAAAATTGGCAGTAAGTCAGACAGAGAAAGACAAACGTCATTTCATATTGCTTATATGTGGACTCTAAAAGGTGATACAAATGAACTTATTTACAAAGCAGACTCATAGACATCGAAAACAAATTTATGGTAACCAAAGGGGAGAGGGTGGGAAGGGATAAATTAGGAGGTTCAGATTAACATCTATGCACCAATATATGTAAAATAGATAACCAACAAGGACCTACTGTATGGCACGGGGAACTGTACTCAATATCTTGTAATAATGTATAGTAATCTTACAAAGAATACACACACACACACACACATATAACAACATTGTAAATATTTCAATTAAAAAGACAAAACTAAAAATGTGTGCTCCCCCCTCCACCCCAGGGTGAGAACTCTAGTACAGCCTGGATGAACACAGAAAGGCTGATTTTGTTTCTCTGACTTTGGGGGCTCCGTGGAAGCTGGTACCAGCCCTGTGCTTAGGTGGGAAGCTGATGAGCAGTGCGGTCAAGACCCAGAGAGAGAAGAGTGGAATGGGGAGAAGCCTCCTCTGGCCACGCAGCTATAGTGCTGAAACAAGGGAGAAGGAATACGGCCTGTCTGGGGCGAAGGGACTAGGAAGCCTTTGCAAACCGGGAGGAAAATCAGCATCTTCTAGGGAAATGAGCTTGTTCTAAAGAGGGTTGCCATGGAGCGCTCCTCAAAATCTAATTTAAGCCTTTTCCCTCAGCAAGGATCAAGCAGAGAAGACAGAGGCAATCCATTTTCACAGAGTGTGGCGCCGCGTGGTCAGTTGCTGCCAGAGTGTTCCTGCGGCCTCATTTGCTGGTCGCTGACATTGAAGTGGAACACACACAGAGATAACGCAAGCGTGCGCATGGGCGCGCGCCCACACGTTCACCCGAGGGCACACAGCCCTCACGTGCCACTGGCACTTGGGGATGCTAAACTGTTCTGTCACTTCAGAGGTACGGATGAGTTAGTTGCTTGTGAGCCTAGGGTTAGGGTTAAAGACAAACCCAAGGCACTCTTCTTTGGGGACCAGGGAGGGGAAAAAACAAAAACAAAAAACCTTTCGTACATCGCCACCTAATGGTACTTTTACCTCATTACAGTCTTGGATTTGCTCAAAATCAACAATCAGTTCAGTTCAGTCGCTCAGTCCTGTCCGACTCTTTGTGACCCCATGGACTGCAGCACACCAGGCTTCCCTGTCCATCACCAACTCCCGGAGCTTGCTCAAACTCATGTCCATCGACTCGGTGATGCCATCCAACCATCTCATTCTCTGTCATCCCCTTCTCCTCCTGCCTTCAGTCTTTCCCAGCGTCAGGGTCTTTTCCAATGAGTCAGTGCTTCCAATCAGGTGGCCAAAGTACTGGAGCTTCAGCTTCAACATCAGTCCTTCCAATGAATATTCAAGACTGATTTCCTTTAGGATTGAGGGTCCTTGAGAGTCCAAGGGACTCTCAAGAGTCTTCTCCAACACCACACTTTAAAAGTGTCAATTCTTCAGCGCTCAGCTTTCTTTATAGTCCAACTCTCACATCCATACATGACTATAGGAAAAACCATAGCTTTGACTAGATGGACCTTTGTCAGCAAAGTAATGTCTCTGCTTTTTAATATGCTGTCTAGTTTGGTCATAGCTTTTCTTCCAAGGAGCATGCGACTTTTAATTTCATGACTGCAGTCACCATCTGTAGTGATTTTGGAGCCCAAAAAAATAGTCTCTTACTGTTTCCATTGTTTCCCCATCTATTTGCCATGAAGTGATGGGACCGGATGCCATGATCTTAGTTTTCTGAATGTTGAATTTTAAGCCAACTTTTTCACTCTCCTCTTTCACTTTCATCAAGAGGCTCTTTAGTTCCTCTTCGCTTTCTGCCATAAGGGTGGTGTCATCTGCATATCTGAGGTTGTTGATATTTCTCCCTGCAATCTTGATTCCAGCTTGTGCTTCATCCAGCCCAGTGTTTCGCATGATACACTCTGCTTATAAGTTAGACAAGCAGGGTGACAATATACATCCTTGACATACTCCTTTCCCAACTTGGAACGGTCTGTTGTTCCATGTCTAGTTCTAATTTTTGCTTCTTGACCTTCATACAGATTTTTTTTTTTAATCTTACAGTCTTGGATCTGTTCAAGATCAACAGGTAGATGGGTTCAAAGAGTAAGCAGGACTCATCGTGAAAGATGTGAACTTGGACTTCATCTTCCATGTGTGCATCCCAACATTCCAGCTGCAGTTCAAGGAGATGTGTGCAGTTCGGGTTACCTGCCCCAGTGCCCCATTCCAATTCCTGGACGTTCAGAGGCTCCCAGCTTCTCATCCTGGGGTTCCCATGGCCTGCATTAGCGCAGGGTTTTGATCTCTTTTGGCATACCTTCCTGAGGACTGTAACTCCCAGCTGTTCAGTCACTTTTCCAGATGCAAGATCAGGCTCCAAGGATAGGTTTCATCTTCTGTACAATGTTTACCTGAGGTTGATCTGCCACACCCACATCCATGTCATGCTCCAGGCCTCAGCCAGTCTTCGTGGATAAACACTGGGTCAATGGGATTTGAAAACCAACAAGCATTTCATCTTGGCCTCAACATCCTTTTAGACTGAGCTTAGGAACAACTTCAGAATCCATTTTAGCAAGTACTCCAGACGACCATCCAACCAGCCCTGGCTGGCATGTGAGATGAAACTCTTTTTTGAGGCCTGGAATCTGTCATTAATATTTCATGTGCACATCTGTTGCACTTCCCAGAAAAGCAAAGACAATGTTTTTGAATCCTTTCACCTGACCATTAGCTCCACATAGTCCTCTTCCCAAATAAGTGCTCAGTCATTGCTGGAATGTCTGCATATCAAGTGTTAAAATGGTAATAGCTAACATTTACAGAGCACTTAGTTACCAAGTACTTTCACACGTGGTACCACATTTAATTAATTCACACAACAACCCAGGGAAATGGGTGTGATTGTGCCCCCCAGTTCAGATCAGTGAGCTTCTGAGGAATGAGACAGCATTTCTTATCGGCCCCTGTGGGGCTCTGCTCAGAGTTTGTGGTCGATTTTGCAGAACTGAAGTGTGAATTCTGAGGTTGACACACAAGGAATTTTAAGGTCTGTAACTTGTACCAACCGGGTCACCCACTGGCCGGCTGGACTGTCTTAGAAGGGTTCCCAGGCTCTCGAGCACCAAATTCTAGGCTTTCTCCATGTTTGAATTCCAGTGTCACTGACTTTCCTTCCTTCCTGGTAATGAGGCGAAACCTGGCGGGTTAATTAATCCTTCTCGATGCTGGGCAGGAGTAATAGGATCAAGAAGAAAGCCTTCCTCCTGCTGAACTCCCAGGGGTGCCTTGGCAGGAGAGCGTGAGGAGATGGAGCACAGCCTTCAGTCTGTTAATTGTTCAAGAGCAAATCATCTGTCAGAAGGAAATAGAAAAGAAAGACACCACTGAATTCAGAGTCAGAACGATACATAACATTCGGCACTACACCCTGGAGAAAAATAAAGCTGCCGACATTCCGCTTCTCAGGGAAAACAAAAGTGCTCAATGTTTCTGCAAACCTGTGGACTACAAGCGTGATTCGGTAGAAATACGGCAACCAGAGCAGGTCAGCCGTCTCTTTCATCAACGCAGGGGCCATCGACCTCTGCTCCACACTCAGCACACCTACCCCAGGGAGGCAGGGGCAGACAGCTAGGAAAAAATGATCCTGTAAATAGGAAAATGTATTTCCTAACAGGAGATCTTTTTAGAGGAAGGAGATAGAGGGATGTATTGTAATTGCCCCATACCAGTCTCCCTGTACTCCCAAAGCCACTCTAAGAGGTTCTCCAGAATCTTAAAGATAAAGCCAGACTCCGTGATCTGGCTCCTCTGCAGTCACGCATCTCCAGCTTCAGCAGCACCCAAATGCTCCTGGTACCACACTTAGGACATTGGGCCACACTGAGCCTCTGTTTCCTCTCCATCAGGAGTGCCTTTTCCTCCAACTGGCTAAATCCTCCTCCGTCCTTAAGGATCATCTCATCTACTGTTACCCCATCCCTACCTCCAGCCTATGCCAGCAGAGCCTGGGGGACACTCTACCATCATACCCAGAGCAACAGTTCAGTGCTGTGGTCAAGCAGACGACACCTGAGCCACATCACCCAGGTCTCAGTCTAATCCCTGCTGAGGATTGTCTCTGTGATCTTGGGTGAGTTTCTTGACCATGAGTGCCCCTGTTCCTCACGTATAAAATGGAGAGGATATAATAACAGTTCACACATCACAGAGTTGTATGAGGATTAAATTACTTAATACATGTAAATTACTTACAACAGTGCTCGTTATGAGCTATTAAAGCCATTAATTATATTTCCAGACAATCATGTCAGGTCCATCTTCCTCTCTAAACTGTTCATTGAGAGACAAGTCCATATCCATTCTTTTATGCCTAGCACTTAGTGTACTGTCCCCAATCACCTACTTCCCTCTTCCCTGTAAAACAATTAAGCCTCCCTCCCCATTGCTGTGACTTGCAGGGTTCTCTTAAGAGAAAAGTAGTTTCTATGCCCATTGACAGCACCCAGGATCATGTTGGGGGTTTCCCAGGTGGTCAGTGGGAAAGAACCCGCCCGTCAATGCAGGAGACGCAGGTTCGATCCCTAGTTCGGGAATATCCCTTGGAGGAGGAAATGGCAACCCACTCCAGTATTCTTGCCTGGGAAATCCCATGGACAGAGGAGCCTGGCGGGCTATAGTCCGTGGGGTTGCACAGAGTCAGACTGAACAACAACATGATCTTGTGGCTTGTTTTTGGCCAATGAGATGTGAGGGGTAGTGATGGTCAACAGTTCCAAAACGCAACTTCAAAAGGGATTGCATGCTATGACAGAGCCCATCCCTACTCTGCTATAAGAATGGCAAGTCCCACAGAGAGGTTGCTCCTTCAACCTGGATCCCAGAAGCCAGAACAGAACTATAACCATAGCTGACCTGCAACCGGTATAGAATATGAAGAAGAAATAAGTCTTCAGTTGAGTGCCACTGAGGTTTTGGGTGTGTTTCTTACCACATCATAACCTAGTGAAGCTGATTAAAACAGACCCAACAGCAGCTTGTTGAGTAAATGCAAGCACCCATAAAAGAATGAATAAGTGAGTGAGTTGTGATTTGCATAGTTTCTAGCTAGGATGATAGTTATATGTGTGCATCACCAAATCAGGTAATTTAAGCAAGTGTTTTTTAAATAGTAAATGTGTTTTCTGACATTTATTTTGAGTATAATTCTTTGTAAATAAAAAAATGAGATTCTGTAGTCATTCAGACACATTCAGAATATCTCTCCCCAGGCCCAGATAAAAGTAAAAGTGGCAAGAGTAAAATTTCTTTGGCAGCTAATATGTCTCAAGCACTTTCCATCTACTGATCCAGCAGAACCTTTCAACAATCCTAGGAACAAGCTATATTTCCAGATGTGGAAACTGGAGGCTCAGAAACTGTGAAGGTCACCAGAGATAACAAGGGACAATCCAGATATGGATCTGGATCTGTTTTAGTACAAAGCCCCTTCTCTCTCCACGAAAGCATGCTGCAACCACGAGACCATCTGAAGACCACCCAGGTGACCTGCCTATCCAACAAGACTCCCCCTATAACCTAATATTCTTCCCTTTCCTCTGGCACAGGACCCAAAAGTTGAACAGAGATCCAAGTGAAACCATTTGAAAATGCAATCACCTTGCGGGGATTAAGCAAACAATCAGCCATTTACTCTCAGTAAATGGATTTGCTTAATCAGATTGTTTTCTGATCCCAAAATTAAAATCTGTCCAAGAAAAGAGAAGATGCTAGTTTGGGTGCAATGGGAAAGGGGGAAAGTGGAAAGAGTAATTTCCATCAAGCGTTTCAAACTTCAATGCCTACAGGACCAGGCTTGGTAAGGTAACAAATGCAGGAGGCTGGGTGGGCTCTTGGCTCGTGTCCGCGGTCTGAAAGGGACAGCGCTGCTGTCTTCCAGTCAATTGCTATCATGGAGGAATGCCAAGCTTCTAAGAGCTAGAAATTTGGATTTATGTGACGTCTCCAAATGTTTAAATGTTGGCATCAAATTCAGGTTGCTTTTTCAATACTGTATATTCTACCCACCTCCATCCCCAAGTTGTCACCTGAGTTCTGACCTATGTGTCATCGTTTTGTGATGCAGAGGACACTGGAGAGAATTATAGCCTTAGAGGGACCCATGCTTGGAAGGAAATGAAGGAAAAAAGAAAGTCAGATTCTCAGGCTTATGCTTAGGAGGGAGAGAGGAAGAGCAGACGGTGGGCAAAGCAGGAACCGAAGGTCACAGAAAACAAACTTCTTTTGATACAGTTGGCTTGGGCTGACCCAGTCCTTCGCATTTCAACGCTGCCTTGAGTAAAAACAAACTCTGATAAGCAAAAGCCATTTGTTCCCAAATAAATTTCATTACTCTGCTAAATATCTTTACTGGATTTCGTTTGTACCCAGTCATTCTCAATTCAATGCTGCACTCGGCCAACTTAACCTTTTAAAAAGAGTTTTATTGATGGTGTGTTATGCAGGCATTAACATTTCTCCAAAAAAATTTATTTTTTTAATAGAAGGAATTGAATTGCTTTGCTTAGCGATCTTAATTATCTCGAATAATTAGCTCCAGTCAGTTCTCCAACAAGAGCTCTCTGGAGAAATCAATGTTTGGGGAAAGGGAAAGAAAAGGGGGAGCCAAGCTTGGGACAAAAGCAAGCATTTTGCCAGTTAGATGGAAATATCTAATTAACCCCGAGAGTGAGGCTGACAATCAAAGCCACTTCCTTAGTGCTTAATTATTAAAGGCAAATCAAGAAAGTAAACACTCAGGGAGCTAGTCTGTTGGGCACTGGCGAGTAGGAGCCACTTTGAGCCAAAGTACTCAGTAATTCCCAAATATACAGGCAGCTGTGTGCGTTTCTGTGCTTCTGCTCCTGCAGATCTCTGCTTAGGACACTCCCCCATCCCGTCTCAGCTCAAAACTCCTCTAAGTCTTTTGTGAAGTCTTCTCTGACCACCTCCCTCCCCAAACAAAGAAAATCATTCCCTCCTGTGTGCTTCCATAGCCTTCTGTACATAAAAATGATTCTGTTGGGTATTCACTAGGTACTTGTCCGCCTCCCTAAATCATAAGCTTTGCAAAGCTTGAGTAAATGCTTATTTACTTCTATATCCTCAGTGTCTGGTGTATTTGGAACAGAGTAAGTGCTTCAAAGATGGAGGTCAAGTAGACCTATAGATCACCAGCTTTTTGTATAAAGTCTTCTGTATGGGTGCTCAGTCGTGTCTGACTCTTTGTGATTCGTGGACTATAGCCCACCAGGTTCCTCTGTCCATGGAATTTTTCAGGCAAGAATACTGGAGTGGGATGCCATTTCCTCCTCCAGGGGCTCTTCCCAACTCAGGGATCGAACCTGAGTCACTTGCCCCTCCTGCACTGGCAGGCAGATTCTTTACCACTGTGCTACCAAAGTCTAGTACATCGTAGAAACCGAATGAATCCTTGCTTCTTTCTTTTTCCTTCTTTCTCCCCTTCTCCTCCTTCCTTTCTTCTTTTCTCCCTTTCTATTTTTAGTTCACTTTAGATTCTACAATTAATGGTATTGATTCCAGAACTGCTGGGCCAAGCAACAGTGTTCCTTTATGTGAGTTTGTCCTTTGGACTTAGTATTGACTTTCAATAAGCCAATGCAGCGGCTTCCCAGGAGGCTCAGTGGAAAAGAATCGCCCTGCCAATGCAGGAGACGTGGATTCAATCCCTAGGTTGGTAAGACTCCCCCGGAGAAGGAAATGACGACCCACTCCAGTATTCTTGCCTGGGAAATCCCATGGACAGAGGGCTGCAAAAGAGTCAGACACGACTTAGCAGCTGAACAACAAGCCAATGCAGATCATTGCAGTGACCGAGAAATCCCAGGGCAAGGGCCGCTTGCGAACCCCGCCATGCAGAACGCGGTTGGGAGGGAAACTCCGTGATTTGAGGTCACTACTCTTAGGCTTGCTGTGTTTGAAACTTCAGGACCTAAAAGAAGACTTGATGGAATCCTAGAGGAGGAGGGAAGGGAAAATGGGGAGAGGAAAACCCAGCGACTACAAGATGTTCGTTGATGTAACTTGGTGTGATTTGTCAAAACCAGCAGTATATCTGCCTTGCAGACTGTGGAGATCCTGGGGCTATTTGTAGAGTTGATTTAGCTATTTGCCCCTGAACCTAAAGCTGAGTCTTGAAAGCTGCGTAAGAATTAACTGAGTGAAGAAAGTAGAAAATTCCATATTCTGAATGGAGGGAATGGCATAAACAAAGGCACAGGGATGGGATATCATGGTGAGAATCCAAGCCAAGCAATTTGATTTTCTTTACAGTAGTGCTACTCTGCTTAAACATGCAAATAGGCGGTAGGGAAGATGTAAGACTAGGTAGGTCAAGAAGAGACATATATAGTCATTGCTAATTTCTGGTCTTGGATGTGGCCAAGAAGTGATGGTTTCCAAACTTGATCTCCTCTTTATTCTCAGTTTCAAAATACAACCCCCGCCGGACATTTATCCTCACTTGGGTGTCCAGGAAGCACCCCAAACTCAACACGCACAGCAATCTGCTTTGCATCTTTCCATAAGCTTCTTCCTCTTAATACTCACTGGTGTTAATTGCACCATCACTTTCCTATTTATCTGAGTCAAAATCTTGGATATCATCCTTGATCCTCTTTCCCTCCTTCCTACGCTCAACAAGCAAGTCCTGAAAACTTGGCCTCCTAATGCTTCCTGAATCTCTGCCTTCTCCTCTATTCCTACCATCTTTCCCTCTGAATAATAACCACCCAAGAGGTCCCCTTGCTCCCAGTCTCCTTTACTCCAGTTTCAACCTTTCTATCTATTGCTTCTCTGCCAGGAGGTCTTGATTGGATTCCTAGAATGTACAGGAAAAAGTCCTGACCTGCCTACCTTTCTCATTGGTATCCGCCCACTTGTGTGTCTCACTTTCCACCTGGGGGATCCCCCAAGCACTGCACGCTCTTTCTCACCTCTGTGGCTTTACTCCTGCTCTCCCCTCCTCCTGAACACGCTTGCCACCTTCCCTTTTCTGGCTCTTACTCACCTTTCAGCATTAAATTCTGTCGTCTTCTCTTCCAGAAAATCTTCTTTCAAAGCCTAGGCTCCCCAGTCCCCCTCCTCTGTGCTCCTCTAGCTCCCCAGCCACGCCTCTGCCCTTCAACTTTTATTGTTATGCCCACATTATCAGATGACATGGAATTTGTCTCCCTAGGAGCTGGTTTCCTCAAGGACGGCCGCCACCAGCTCCTATTCATCTTAGTAAGTCCCGATCTCAGTGTGGCGTTTGGCACTCAGCAGTCACACATATGTTTGCTGAGCTGCAACTCCAGGCTCTGCCCCCCGAGATGGCTCTTTTGGCAAACAGAAGAGCTCAGCCTGAGCCAGCGTGTGCCTCCCCACACAACAGAGGAAGGTTCGGGAGAACAGCTGAGAGCACCTGAGAGCCCTGAGACAGGGCTGCTGCTGTTTAGGTGAATTTGAAAAGTGGGAAGAGCATATACTATGGACTCCAAACACAGAATCCAAATACATCCAGTTGAAATCTTAGCTAACACAACCTTGGGAGAGAAGTTTAACCTCTTTGTGTCTCAAGTGACTTGTCTATGAAATTATGAATAATGATGAGCTTAAATGGAAAAAACATTTTGTAAAACCCCTAGTGAGTAGCTGGCACAAAGTTAAGTGCCCAATAAATGTTAGTTTCAAGTACCTTGAAATAGACTGATGCTGGTTATCTGAAACACAAGATCTTTTGGTTTTTTGCATAACTTAAAAATGTATCATCTATCATGTCTAACTGTAATTATTAGTACAGCTGACTTTCACCTCTTAAGTGTCTGTTATATGGCAGGGACCATGCAAGGTGCTTAAGATACAGTTTCCCACTTAGTCCTCATGACAGTGGCAGCGGTGATGATGATGAAAATAATAACTAACTTCTTACGGAATTCTTCCTATGTGTTAAGCACTGTTCTGAGTCCTCTCCAAGTATTTAGTCTTCACAGTAACCTTTTGAGAGAGGAAGAATACCCCCATTTTACAGATGAGGAAACTGAATCTGAGAGTTGTTAAGCAAGGTGCCCAGGGTACATATTACGAAGTGATGCTGGGATTAGAATTCATGTCTTCTTGACGCTTAACTTCTTACAAGTGAATGTGATCATCTTATTTTATTTTTAACACCCTTCCTCCTCCCTTTTTGGCCGCTTTATATTGCTCAGCAAATACTGTAATAGGTAAAAGAAACACTAGATAATTTTCAGCCTGAAACTATTCAATGAGATCATAGGAGTCACTGATGGTGGCCTTTGAGACAGAGAATATTTTGTAGACTGTCTCTGCAAAGATCACCTACTCATGTTATGACAGACCATTTCTTTGAAATTGTGGCAACATGTAATTGTCAATAAGTGACTAATACTTACTGTACTATATTGTACTTGAGTGTACATAGATTGGGTTTTGAGTTATAGATTTGCTTTCATAAGGGCTGACTCTTTGATCTAGAGAAACTTAAGAACTAGAGTTAATTGCTCATTCACCCAATTCACTGGGTCACTGATAAATCCTCAGGATTCAGAGATGATTAAGTTATGGTTTCAGTTTCCAATGTACATACCATCTTCTGGGAAAGACTCACAAGATAATTTATTCCACATAGGAAGACAAGTAGAAGTTCCCATTTAAAGACCCAAAGTGGAGTTTTGGAATTTTGAAATAGTTCTCTATGCAGTGTCTAGAACTCCCTACTTCATTCAATCCTCAAAAGTGAACTGGCCTACAACTATGGAAAACAGTATGGAGGTTCCTCAAAAAACTAAAATATAATTGCCATGTGATCCAACAGTCCCACTACTGGGCATATATCCAAACAAAATTATACTTTAAAAAAATACATGGACCCCAGTGTTCATAGTAAAACCATTTCACAAATAGCCAAGAAACAATCTAAATGTTCATCAACAGATGAATGGACAAAGAGGATGTGGTACATATATAAAATGGATTATGACTCAGTCTTAAAAAAATAATGAAATAATGCCATTTGTAACAACATGAATGGACCTAGAGATTATTGTACTAAGTGAAAGAAGTATGATCAGAAAGAGAAAATACCATATGATATCATTATATGTGAAATCTAAAATATGACAGTAATAAAATAGAAGCAGATTCACAGACATAGAGAAGAGACTTGTGGTTGCCAAGCAGGAAAGGGATTGGGGAGAGATGGATTGGGAGTGTGGGATTAGCAGGTGAAGACTATAATATATAGAATGGATAAACAGTAAGGTCCTACATACAGAAGCCCACGAATACTGAAGTAGGTAGCCTATCCCTTCTCCAGTGGATCTTTCCGACCAAGGAATCAAACCGGGGTCTCCTGCATTGCAGGCAGATTCTTTACCAACTGAACTATCCAGGAAGCCCAACTCACAGAACAGGGAACTGTATTCAAAATCCTGGAATGAACCATGTGAAAAGAATATGAAGAATATATATGCATTCATATGTATATTTATATTTATACATATATAACTGAATCATTTGCTGTATAGGATAAATACTTCCCCATCAACAGTTGTGCCGTCCTGCTTCCCAGTTCCAGTTCTCTGCTCAGTCTTTCCCCCACAAGCTCCCAAGCACAGAACTGAGGCTCAGGGTGGACTAGAAGGCCCTGAGCAAACATTGACTCTTGAAAAGTTAATACTTTACAAATGAACTGCTGCTGTTAAAAAAAAAAAAAAAATCAGGGCCTGTGCTGCTGGGATTCAGCCTTGATATGCATGCAACCAGCTTTCTCCAGTGGTGAATAAATCAGAAGGGCCAGCCACGTGGTTCCTTTAATAAAAGGCTTAGAGAGGTAAGTAAGACTCCTATCCTCTCCTATCATAACAACAGAAGTTCTGGGGAGCATGAGTGTTTGCTCAAACCACAAACATTTACTGAATCAACAGAAGTCCTTTGAGATACACGTGCAGTAGTCTTTCATGGTGCCATCTTGATAGGGTCCACTCTTCTTTTCAGGAAGGGCACCCAGGACTTTTTTTCAACAGTGTATGCCTGTTCTTCTATGCCACTGGCCTTTGCAAATAACTTCTCTACCAAAAGACATTGACCCTCCCTGGAGAGACAGACATCTCTAATGCCTAATAGAGAGACGGACAAAGTCCCGTTTCTTAAGCTGTCTGAGAAAACATGGGGCTTCAGTGGGCATACAGAGGAATGCACGCAGAGAAAGTGGAGAAAGAGAAAGCACTTACAATGGAGCAGTCCATGCCTTTGCAAGTAAAAAAGGGAGCTCAAAGGAGCATACAGAATCAGAATTATTTTGCCTAGAAAAGAGGTTGCTAGGAAGAGAGAGGGAGATGGCTCTATTCAGCCAATGGATTATCATAAAAAGAAACCTATAGAGGAAGTTGAAGAGGATGAAATAAACTTATGCTGCAGAAAATAAGTTACTGGATGAAACTGTTGTTGTGATGCAGAAGAGGTATTTTTCTTCCCTGCTCTACTAGGCTGTCTGGGATGGCACATAGAGAGGATCAGTTAACAAAAGAGTGCACTTGGTAATTTCAGTAATGTTCTCGGGTGGAGAACAAGAAAAACATCTCACATAATAGCCTGTAAAAGCTATGCTAAGAAGAAGCCCATTTGACATAAGAAGGTTCAGATTGGCTGTTGATTGTGATCTCCTCACCCCACTGCCCTGCCCAAAGCAGAATCCAGGAAAGCAGACAGATAATCACACTCATACACACTGCACACACACACAGTCACATTCCCATATTTGCTCACACGTGCACATTCACACAGTCATACATAACCACAGTCACACCTGCTTATACTTGCACTCACAAGTGTTCAGAGGTGCACACACACACATACACAGTCAGACACAAGCCCATCTGGACGAGAAGTGTTCTGAGGAATTCTTTTCTGAGGGACTGGCCTGAAAAACCTCAGCCTGGAGGGTGGAGGGACAGGGTGGTCTTGGGCAGGGCAGACTCTCAGAGTCGTCAAAGGACACCAAGGGGCCTGGGAACTCCTTCCACTGCCCAAAGGAGGTCTTAGCAGCCACGATTCTGGGGATAATTCCTCTGGCCAGAGCTAATGAATTTAGGGACTGAATTCCTGACGCTCAGCTGAGTTAATCGTATCACGTCTCTTGGAAATTTAAGTTTGGACCAGAAAGACAAAGAAGCATTGGCACTGAATCACACTGTCAGTGGGCCTCTCAAGAGAAGGACCACGCGTTCCACTCCTGAGGGCCCTGGGTATCTCTGCATCTACGCTGCCTGAGACTTATTTGCTGAGTTCTGCCTTAGATTCTGTGAGATACCACAGCTGACTCCCTATGAACATCTAAAGCTATATTAGCTCTGATTTATTTTACCTGCAAACGTAAAACACACACACCATCCATTCTAATCCTATTCAAACACCTACTCCTGCCTACGCCTCCAGTTAGAAGCCATCTTTTCATCCTCAGCACACCCACAGCATGTTTTTGGCTCTATTTTCTTCTTTGTGCCATCTTTTTCTCTCTTACACTCAGTTCTAGACTGTAAGTTCCTTGAAGGTGGAAGCCATTTCGCCCTGCACACAACAGCTCTGGATAAGCATTTGTTAGACGAGTGAGGAAACGCATGGTTGCACAAGTGAATAAACAAATAAACAAGGTGGAGGTCCCTTAGCCCTAATGCTAAGTATTTCTTTTATTTTTCCCCAGGAGTTCATGAGTTCGTGATCCTCGAATCTAAACATCTCCATAGGTGAATCAGTTCATCTTATTCCATTTCACAAATTCGCTGATGCATAGCCACATGCCGGACACAGCAGATACAAAGATGAATGAGACACGGATTCTGTACCTAAGAGCCTGTGATTTCACTGGACGGAGGAAATGAGGCAAAGGAACACGGCTCCCCACCCTGGGACACAACGCTGTTCACCCCATTCCCAGGAGCTCTAGGAGTGGGAAGTCACATACTGCCCATCCACCCAGTCTTACAACAAGACCATATTAAAGCCATTTTTCAAGGCTGAGTAAGATGTTTATGACCTGATAGGCGATGGCTGGCAAACTCATTCCATCATAAATATCACAGCAGATAATATGCTTCAGTATAAGTGATGCATCTGCCTATGTGGGTGTCCTCAGAGTGACTAATGCTTCTCCAATGTGGGCTTCTTAAAGATAAACAAATCATGGGCTGTAATTATCAGACGGCTTGATTTTCTTTTTTATGAGCTTTTCTTCACCCTAATCACATTCAAAGTGGGAAAATGGAAGCTACCACTGGGACCTCAAGAAGGGAAGAAAAAGGACCTGCTCCCTCAGCAGTGAAGCGGCTGTCAGATAGCCATCTAAGGAAGGAGCTGGCGTTTCCATGGCTCTGGAAAGAAAGGAGGGACTCAGAAACAGGAAGATGTGTGGAGAGCAGAGAAATCGAAGATGCCTAAGAAATAAAGAAATTCTCTGTCTCTCAGTCTCTCTCTCTCTCTCACACACACACACACACAATGCAGATCAACTCACCTCCAAACTGCCCCCACTGCAGAGTGTGGGTGCAGACTTGCACACTCTCTAGCCCACTGTGACTCTTGAATCTGACCCTCCTTTCTGAAAGCAGCCTTTCTTGTATCCCCTCCAAAGCTTTGCTTAAACTTCAATATTACAAACACCCCACATCCTTCACCTCCCTGTCGACTCCTATCTGCTCTCATCAATTATTCCACCAAAATGTTTCTTTCTTTATTTCTGGGCATGTTGTTAAAATTTGTACTTGAACAAGAAACCTCATCTTATGAAAGGGACCAGATTCTGTTGGGTTACTCTCTTCTCCTGAGAAACTGGAGAAATACTTCAAGGTGGAAAGGAAATATGTCATTAAAAAGTAATCAACACATCAGAGGGTCACAGAGTAGTGTGAGAGAATAACCTTTGAATTAGACGTCAGAATATCTGGGTTTAATTAAGACCATTTCTTAGCACACGACATTCCTTCACTACTCTTCAAGTCAGTTTTTTCCTCACTTAAAAATGGGAATCACCCATCTGCAAGTTATTTTGAAGGTTTGATATAATAGTATTTTTGAAAGTCCCTATCACCTTCCGGATATTCAATAAATATTTATTTCATCCCAGCATCCTAAGTCTGGACAATAAAGGGCTATAAAACATGCCCAGCATCCTACACTGTACTATCGAAGGTTCTTTGCTGTTAACTACATTCCCCAGAGGCAGGCGAGACCAAAATGGTTTTCTTAATTTATTGATGAAGACATTGGAGCACAGAGCGGTTAAGATACTTGCCCCAAGGCCACACGGAGATTTAAAACCCAGATTCTTGACTCTTTCTGTCTTTTTGAAGAAAGCATACTCACTTGGGAAGATCAGGTCAAAAGAGGTTCCCTTCATGAAATATTTACAAACCCTGACACTTGTGAGCAGAGAGGCAGCCCGCAGAGCAGTTGAGCTGTGAGTCCAACAGAGGTGAGCGTTGCCGCAAAGAGGAAGAGCCAGCTGATACCAGGAATGCAGTGGGTGAGGTTAATAGCTTGGGTCAGAAAAAAATGAGGCTGTGAATGGGGAAAGAAGGATTCTGGAGCCTAGTGATAAATGTATTAGTTTCCTAGGTCTACAGAGTGGCTTCAAACAACATATTCTCCCACAATTCTGGAGGCTAGAGACACAAAGTCAGGGTGAAGGCAGGGCCATGCTTTCTGAAGGTGAGGGAAGAGCCGTTCCTTGCCGCTCCCTGGCTTCTGGCTGTGGCCAGGCATCCCTGGCGTCCTGGACTTGGAGATACAGCATCTCTTAAGTGTGCCTCCATCACCACACAGGTTCTCCCTGGGCTTGTCTGTTTCAGAGTCTCTCCTCTCCTTACCAAGACAGCATCACATGGGATCAAGGGTCCGCCCCACTCCGGTATCGTCTCATTGTAAGTTAACTGACTTCACTTATGACAATCTTATTTCCGAGTAAGTTCGCATTATGAAGCTCTACGTAGGATGTGAATCTGGGGCAGGGACTGTTACTATCGAAGCAAGTTCGATAAGGAAAGGAGAGCCAGGCAGAGGAGAAAGACTGAGCAACTGCAAGAGAGGAAACAAGAGAGAAGAGAGGGGAGGGAGGAGGAGGAGGATGGGAAGGAGGGGAAGAGGAAGGGCCGAGGAGGAGAGAGGAGGCAAAGGCAGGAAATGAAATAGAGGAGCAGGAGGAGTCAGAGCTAGAGACGACGAGATGAGACTCAAAAGCAAGAGAAAGCGAAATATAAAGATGCTAGTGACCGAAGGAAACACACACAACTCCTGCACATAAAGCATGAGAAACAGAGAGAAACATTTCTGTGCTTAAAGAATTACCTGCAAATATGCACCTTCTTTCTGACTAGATGTCTAATGAACAGCCCTAAAGCTGTTAATGGGGCCTGAAGTGCCTCCTGGAAAATGATCCAACCATTCTTTTTGGGGTTAATAGTGGACTCCAGTAAGAGAGGTCAGCTAGATGGGCTCCTGGGAATCCCTAGTGATTTTCATGTTATTACCCACCTCTATGACTGTGGCTCCAGGGACT
Organism: Cervus canadensis; assembly: GCF_019320065.1. NCBI lineage: Eukaryota > Metazoa > Chordata > Mammalia > Artiodactyla > Cervidae > Cervus > Cervus canadensis. Next base: position 6,809,860 of record NC_057398.1, read on the forward strand.
CTCAATTTTTAAGTTGAGAACCTGGGTAATGGTCAAAAATAGCTTTTTTTCAGAAAGCCAGTTCCAGGGTGGTCTTGTGTTCATTCACTTCCTACTGAGAAGAAAATGAGCCACCCAGGAGATGTGATGACATTTTCCCTTAAGGAGCATATGGTCCTGGTCTCTGGCAAGCTGCGAGACATCCCTCTGTACCTATTATTCATCCAACCAGATGTTATCCACTGTTATTTTTCAGACCCCATGTTCTGATCTTTTCCAACATCCTGGAGTTTCCCAAGATCTCGAAAGGGAGACAGTCACTTCAGCATCAGCCAAAACAGACACCAGGCAAGAAGAATCATAAATTAACAGCAGGAAGGCAGTCTTGGGGCTGACAGGGGAACACCAGTGTGTACACATGCACACACGTGTGTGTGTGTCTGCGTGTGTCTCTATGTGTCTGGGGGTGTGTGTGAAGGCAGGCTTTCATGGAGAAGAAAGTGGAATCAGAGGAAGCCCGTCCACAGAGACCTTGCCATTTCCAAACTTTGGGACTCAGGAATCCTCTGTCATCAAACAGTTACTCACAAAAAAAAGTCACATACAACAAGCAGAGTTTATGAACTAGTGTCTCCCCTTGCCTTTTTTTTTTTTTTTTTTTTTTTATTGAAAACTGAGTTTGACTTTCAGAGTAAAAACTCCCCATTCCTTCCCCATCTAAAAATTCTTACCTTAGAAGAGAGAACCACAGGCTTGCATGTATCCCCAAGGAAATTTCTCACAGCAGCTTGACCTGGCTGCTACTATGAATGGAGAGATATGGGTCAAAGACAGAAAGGCAGACTCAAGCTAACACAGCGCCATCCTTGGCCACTGAGCCATCCCTTTGGAGTAGTAAAGAGAAAGAGCCATCTCCTTGCATTTTCTGCATTTTGGAAGCCCCTAAGCTTCTGGGCTTCTCATCTTCTTCCTTTCTATAGCAGCAAACGTCATAAAATACACATACCCATCTCTAGGAAGAGCCACAGAAAAGGAAGTATAAGTCATTTATCTCACTTGGCCACACAATGGAGAGGCTATCATTCATCGTTTCATTCTCTTATTTACTCATTCATTATTTTTCTTCTTCACCACACTTAAATTGGACTGTGTTAAGCACTGGAGCTACCACTACAAAAGGGAAAAAAAAAAAGCAAATTCAGCCTCTAATTTTGATTCCGGGCAAATCAAAATCTTATTCAGAGCAAAACAAGGAAAAGGAACCCTGGAAGCTGAGGTCTTGGGGTAATAGACTTTAATACCATTATTATACGGTTGTACCTGAGGGCAGGCCTCTGCCATCTCCCCCATGGGGCTGGGACAGCTCTAGGCGAAATCACAGGGACCTGTTCGGAGCCTCTTCAGCCCTGGGCCGCTCCTCTTCCAGGGGCATAGCCACTCCCTGATGGCCTACTGGCTTAATTCATTCTCATGAGCTATGGCACTCCAGCCACTTAATGGGAAAAAACACAGGGCCAAGAAGCTTAGAAGAGGTCTAGAAAAGACTGGAAACTTGGATATTTGAGAAGAGAAGTGGTTCCCACATGGCGCTAGGGGTAAAGAACCCGCCTGTCAATGCAGGGGACATAAGAGACACAGGTTCGATCCCTGGGTTAGGATGATCCCCTAGAGGAGAGCATGGCAACCCACACTAGTATTCTTGCCTAGAGAATCCCCATGGACAGAGGAGTCTGTCTGGCTGCAGTCCATAGGGTCACATAGAGTCAGACATGACAAAGCGACTTAACGCACTCGCATGCATGCACATGGTTATTACTGGTTCTCTATCACAATAGAGACTGCCCCAGGGTTCCAGGCTGAAAGAGAAAAGGCAGAGAGCCCATGAGTGTGAAACAGTAAAATGAGCTGACATGGGTGCTAACAGTACTGAATAAAGTCTGGGATGACTCTACGTACCTATAGCTTTCCTGCTGGGAGAACTCTCAACGTAAGAAATACCCACCCTGTAGATTTTAATTTCCAATGAATTTTTGTATTTCACTTGGAGATGTTCCCTTAGCATCTTATCAGCAACACTTTTATTTGAAAGCCACAGAGATGAACTCAGTGAACTTGTCATTTGTGCGTTATCTCCTACATCCATTCTCTACCTTCCCCTTGCTCTGTCCTATATGGCAGGGATTGACAAGGCTCGCTTGCAGCTGGCCTCTGGGTAAGTTCTGCCAGTAGTGCCTGGAGGAAAGGACGAGGGAAAAGTCAGGGTGTTTTTTCCTGTCTTGCTTTGCCTCAGGCCATGTCTCTGATTCTGGCTGTGTCTCCTTAGCTCCACCTTCCACAAGACGGGCTGACTGAAACTTGCACTGGTTAGCTCAGCCTCTGGGATCTGAAAACACATCCCCCACTATGACTCTGGTCCTAGGAGTGGCAGCACCTTTCTGCAACTGTTAATCTTTGGGTTGCCTCAACATTCCTTGTTTGGTTTTTTGTTTCTCCATTACTCTGGATTTAGTTCCTGATATTAGTAATACATTACTCCTGTATTTAGTTCCTTAGGTGAAAAGCCTAGAGTGGTTTCTTTCTCCTATCAGAAATTTGATACCTTCTGATTAGTCTGAGTAGAAAAGTAATTTATTAGGAGAATGATGGGTCATTTGTAGAACGGCCAGAATGAGAGAAGCTACAGAACAAGACCCATTCAGTTCAGTTCAGTCACTCAGTCATGTCCAACTCCTTGTGACCCCATGGACTGCAGCATGCCAGGCCTCCCTGTCCAACAGCAAATCCCAGAGCTTACTCAAACTCATGTCCATTGAGTCAGTGATGCCATCCAACCATCTCATCCTCTGCCATCCCCTTCTCCTCCCACTTTCAATCTTCCCCAGCATCAAGGTCTTTTCCAGTGAGTCAGTTCTTCGCATCAGGTGGCCAAAGTATTGGAGTTTCAGCTTCAATATCAGTCCTTCCAATGAATATTGGTAGTGATCTCCTTTACGATGGACTGGTTGGATCGCCTTGCAGTCCAAGGGACTCTCAAGAGTCTTCTCCAACATCTCAGTTCAAAAGCATTAATTCTTCGGTGCTCAGCTTTCTTTACAGTTCAACTCTCACATCCATACATGACTACTGGAAAAACCAACAAGACCCATAGCCAAATTCAATGCACGGAACCACAGTGAGGGGTCCCGAACAGCTACTGCTGAACACAGGGACTAAGGGCCGCACTCCCAACATCTGTACTGGCACAGGACACCAGCCCTTCCCTCCGCTGCCCTTAGAAACGAGCTCCCGAGCAAAGTCCAGGTGGCTTTCTGTCATTTATCCCACTTCTAACTGTAGAAGACTGGAAATTGAGTATCTAAACTTTGTAGCAGAGTCATGATCTATTTTTTCAGTAAGACTTCTAGGGTCAAGAATTCTCCAAATATGAGAAAGGCAATGGGATGTGGGGCTGAGGCAGAAGACTATTGGATTCCAGGCTGAGCAGCTGGAGTCCATCCCTGGTGGACAGGTACTCCACAACAGCGGAACCAGGAGGAGACTCAGAGCCTTGCTCAGACAAGAGATTAAAGACTGCACATATTCCTCATTCTCAAAGTCAAAGGAGAGCTTTCCAACTCTACATGCACAGAAAGGCTCCTTGGAAGTCAGAAAGGGAGGGGGCGCCACCCCTTAGTAGGTGATGTCAACCTACCCATAGGCCTCTTGACTAGAATCCATCTTGGCTGAGAGATACACAAGTGGGAAGACCCTGAGATATACCAAAGACAGACACAGAATTAGGTAAAACAAGATAACTGGTCAAAGGAAACCTGGAAGAAATGTTCCATATGAGTGATTTGGGATGCAGGCAGCTGTGGTTCAGATCGTAAAGAATACCCTGCAATGCAGGAGAGGGGAGTTCGATCCCTGGGTCTGGAAGATGCCCTGCAGAAGGGAATGGCTACCCACTTCAGTATTCTTGCCTGAAGAATTCCATGGACAGAGGAGCCTGAGGGGCTACAGTCCATGGGATCACAAAGAGTTGGACACAACTGAGCAACTAAACAGTAAGCAGCAGTTTGCAGCAAGAGCCGAACACATCACAGTCTGACTTCCCCTGTCATTTTGACCCAATGAAGGCTTTTGCGCATGCACAGTGCCTCCCTTGCCCCAAGGATGGGAAGTGTGTGACTTCTTGATCTTTTAAGAAGGTTCAGTCCCACTCTATACAAAAATGCCCAGAGTCCATTATTTACCCTACTCCTGTTGGTCTCATGTCAAAGTGTAGATCTCAAAACATGGACAGGAGTTTGATTACAGATATGTAGTCCTGGGGTCTGTTTTTCTCTTGCTTCCAAAAGTGTAAATAGGTGGCTGGTGATAAATGTCCAGTGGGGAGTTCATCTTCCCACCCGAGAGGGTGTGAACAGGAGGCTGGTTGTAAATGCCTGGCCTGGAGCCCTCCTATCTCCTGCCTCAAATCGACCAGGAGGGCACAGCTCTCTGTGAGCCCACCTGTGTGTCTATCCCCACTATTCTTTTCCTCCTAATAAACACTTTACTTGTTTCACTCCTTGTGTCTCTGTATGGAAATTCATTTCTACACAGTTGGCAGGCCAGGGCCTTGCCACGGGCCTCTAGTCCCTGGTGGCCTAGTGGTTAAGATTCAGGGCTCTCACTGCCTTGGTTCAGAGACCTCAGTCTCCGGCTAGGGACCAAACCCTGCCTCAAGTTGCTGAGGCCACCTGAAACCAGAACAGCCAAAAAAAAAAAGAAGGAAAATATTTATCAGTGGACTAAGACCAGGATTTGAGGGTTGAGAGGCAATGCTAGGGTTAGCATGTAAACAGAGTCTCTCTAGGATGAATAGGTTGATGGTGGTAGTGTAAAATGAAAATACCTCCTGCTGTGGTAACAAACAAGAACTGTCACAGCCATCAGTGAGTTCTGGCCTCCCAAAGTGAGTGAGAGAGGAGCTGGGGGAATGCAAGAAGCAAGGTGAACAACTGACCCCAGAGAGCTGAGGTGCATATGAAAGGAATGAATTCAGTGAGCCCGGAAGCTTGCATCTTCCCATACATAGAATGCTGAATTCCTTAACTTGATGCCAGATCTTTGCTATTCAGACTGCCTCTGCCCTTCGTTGCAAACGTGTATATAGCCTGACTTCCCCTCCTGCCTCCTTGGAGCTGTTTTCTCAGAGCTACTTCAGAGCTTTTTCCGAGCTACTGAAATGCTGTCTCCTGGACTCAAGAGTCCTAAATATTCCCACCAAATAAAATAACTCTCTACTTTCAGGTTGTGACTATATTTTTTAGTCGACAGTAGAGAGTCTAGAACTCTGTGTGGGAGCCTTTGACTGTCTAGTACTTTTCTGCCCAAGCATTGCCGGCCGGATCAGGGACTGAATCCTACTTCCAACCCTTACTGCTTGTATGAGCTTGGTGGGCTTCTGTACTTATGTTTTTAGAGATTGAGATTTCTTGAGTGTTTCTCAAATCTTAGTATGTAAGTACATAAGTATCTGCCATCTTGTCAGTTCGCTAAAAGGGCAGATTCCTTCTTGACACCTCTTAGAGATTAAATTCATTAGATCTGGAGTGATTCTCTTGTAGAGGGTCCACAGTTAGTTGTCAAATGCAAGATCCCCATGCTGGATGCACAGTGAGGCCGAACAAACTGAAATGTCAGATTTGGAGTAGAGAAAGGTTTATTGCAGGATCAAGCAAAGAGAATGGGTGGCTCATGGCCAAAATAAAACCAAACTCCCCAGTGATTTGGGGGAGATGTTTTTCATAGACAAAATTTGGGCTGAGAGCTGCAGTGTGTAACTTTATTCTATTTGGTTTGTGGTGAGTGAACAGGGCAGTTACCTTCAAAACAGGCTCCCAAATCACTGCAGATGGTGTCTGCAGTCATGAAATTAAAAGATGCTTGCTCCTTGGAAGAAAAGCTATGACCAACCTAGACAGCATGTTAAAAAGCAGAGACATTACTTTGTCAACAAAGGTCCATATAATCAAAGCTATGATTTTTCCAGTAGTCATGTATGGATGCTGAGAGTTGGACTATAAAGAAAGCTGAGCGCTGAAGAATTGAAGCTTTTGAACTGTGGTGTTGGAGAAGACTCTTGAGAGTCCCTTGGACAGCAAGGAGATCAAACCAGTCTATCCTAAGGGAAGTGAGTCCTGAATATTCATTGGAAGGACTGATGCTGAAGCTGAAACTCCAATACTTTGGCCAACTGATGTGAAGAACTGACTCATTTGAAAAGACCCTGATGCTGGGAAAGATTGAAGGCGGGAGGAGAAGGGGATGGCAGAGGATGAGATGGTTGGATGGCATCACTGACTCGATGGACATGAGTTTGAACAAGCTCCAGGAGTTGGTGATGGACAGGGAGGCCTGGTGTGCTGCAGTCCATGGGGTTGCAAAGAGTCGGACATACTGAGTGATTGAACTGAGCTGAACAGGGCAGTGCTCCAGGAATCTTGTGCTCAGCCTGAAGTTGCCCTCTTCCAGCTGGGTGGAAGCTCTAGTTTCTGCAGGAAAAATTCAAAGATACTGTTATGTGTATCCCTTGAGGAGGATCCACGATCCCACTTTAATTGCTGCACCATCTTTCTTGACTGCTCCTCCTTTGTTCCTGCCTTCCCTTACTTCCCTGATTAGCAGTTGCTTGAACCTGCCCTGTGGTACTCAGTGAGGGTCTGGGCAGACAAAGCCTTTTCCCTACAAATGAGCAACGGGGACGTGTAAAGGATTTGGACCCAGGAGGGCCTCACAGGGTCCTGCTCAGTTTCTTTTGTTTGTTTGTTTGTTTGTTTGTACATCTCTCTGTCTTTATTTTTTTTTCATTTATTTTTATTAGTTGGAAGCTAATTACTTTACAATATTGTAGTGGGTTTTGCCATACACTGACATGAATCAGACATGGATTTACATGTATTCCCCATCCCGATCCCCCCTCCCACCTCCCTCTCTACCCAATCCCTCTGGGTCTTCCCAGTGCACCAGGCCCGAGCACTTGTCTCATGCATCCAACCTGGGCTGGTGATCTGTTTCACCCTAATAATATACATGTTTCGATGCTGTTCTCTCGGAACATCCACCCTCGCCTTCTCCCACGACTCCAAAAGTCTGTTCTGTACATCTGTGCTCTTTTTCTGTTTGCATATAGGGTATCATTACCATCTTTCTAAATTCCATATATATGTGTTAGTATACTGTAATGGTCTTTATCTTTCTGGCTTACTTCACTCTGTATAATGGGCTCCAGTTTCATCCATCTCATTAGAACTGATTCAAATGAATTCTTTTTAATGGCTGAGTAATATTCCATGGTGTATATGTACCACAGCTTCCTTATCCATTCATCTGCTGATGGGCATCTAGGTTGCTTCCATGTCCTGGCTATTATAAATAGTGCTGCAATGAATTATTATAAATATATATAATATAAGTATTATAAATAGTGCTGAGATGAATAGTCCTGCTCAGTTTCAAGACCACACTTTGAGAAACACCAGCCCACCAGGTTTCACGTCCATTCTTGATGTGGTTCTGTCATTCATTCTGTCAGCACTTCCCAGGTTTCAAGTGGGCTTGGGATTTGAGTTTGGATGAAACCGTGTCTTCTTATGATCCAAGTGGAGATGTGCACCTTAGTCCAAGCTCCACCCCGACCTACTGTATCAGAATCTCAGAGCAGAAATTGAGCTGACATAAACAATCCACAAAGTCCCACGTGTGTCTGTTATGCAAACCCTGGGCTCACCGCCTCAGTACCGTACATAACTCCAGCCCGTTTCTCCCCATTGCCAGCCCCACGGACACCTTAACATCCTGCAGGGTTTCCTGGAGGATGGGGCACCTGTTGTTGGTAGATGTTGCTTCCAGCTGTCAAAAAATCCATCTCTTCGTTTTCTAAGACTTTATCCATATCCATTTGGCAGGAGACTACATTTCATTACAATCATTACCCACATGGACAAGAAGCCAAGATTTAATGTCTGTTGGTAAATAACTGCTTTCCTCACTAATAGCTCCTGATGGCCATCCAGAGGGAAGCCAGACCTTCTCATCCACCTAGGCCCCTTTGCTGGCACGTGCACATACAGAAGCTGGACTCTGAAGCCCGTACACCCTAGGACTCCAGCTAGAGCCTGTGTAGTCAGGATGGGGGGATAATAGAGGGCTGACTGCTCCATCCTCACCATCCCGTCCACCCCTCACCTCCTCCGTGGAGTCCTGTCTGGCCCCAGCACCTGTGCTGCTTTCTCTTCTCTGATTTCCTACCACCCGTCACGTCACACAGCTTAGCACTGGACTGCGTCCTTCTTTGCAATGCTGTCCATCTGTCTGGTTTGCATACTTCCTGTTGATCTAGCAAGTCTGCTGGCTCTCTGAGAGCAGGATCCAGGTTTGAGACCTCTTTTGATGAAGGAGGAAGGTAAAAAGAGGGACAGATCTTGGATGAGCTCAAGAACCTCACCCTGGGGCTTCCCTAATGGCTCAGGGGTAAAGAATCCACCTGCCAGGGCAGGAGACACGGGTTCGATCCCTGAGCCAGGAAGATCCCACATGCCTAGGAGCAACTAAGTCCGTGAGCCACAACTATTGAGCCTGTGCTCTTGAGCCCAGAACTACAAATACAGCGCCCATTGCCACAGCTGCTGAAGCCCACATACCCCGAGCCCACGCTTCGCAACAATAGACTCCACCACGATGAGAAGCACCACAACTAGACGGGAGCCCATGTAGGAATGAAGACCCAGCACAGCCAAAAGTAAGTAGATAAAATTATGTGTGTGTATGTGTGTGCGTGTGTGTGTGTGCGCATAAAAGGAACCTCACTCTGAAGTGAGACAGGCGCTGAAGATGCCGGCAGATGCAGATGTGATGACAGCAGAGTAGAGTCTGTAAGCATCTCCCTGCCAAGGTGAAGTCGAGGTCCCGTGTTCAAGGCTGTTGTCACCCCAGACATGTTTCAGGTCACAGGTGCTAAAGGGAGGTCCACTTGTTGGGAGGGAGAGGACCAAAGTCATAGCACAAGGCGAAGAACCCAAGTCTCAGTTGGCATTTAGGACTCATACAAGAGAAAACAGTCACCACCCAAAGAATGTCGGTTGCCAGTCAGGCCCTAAGCAATGGGCAGCAGGGATGATCCACCAGTCCTGCCCATCCAGGGGGAGGCAGGACAGAACCCCCCCAAAGCACCAGGATGCAGGACAGACCCCCCCAAAGCACCAGGATGCAGGACAGACCCCCCCAAAGCACCAGGATGGGACTCAAGTCAGGTAACCATCCGTAGTTAGATTGGACTTGTGGGAAGAAAATTGATCAAAGACAAATTGAGGTCAATCAGACAGAAAAGAGACCTGCCTTCAGGGACTGACTTTGCCCAGAAACCCTAGCAGCTCCTCTGCCCTCCTCCACCCCCTCAGAGGATGTCTCCACGCTGAGAACTGGTTCCCTCTCTCTCCTTACCAAAGTCCTGTGGACAGTCCTCTTTGAAGCTGGTCCCAGACATCCACCTCACCCTGTGAGTTACTTCTTGATTCCCAAGGTTTCATCATCCAAGACTCTGACTGTGTTCGTCTTTGACTCAAGTGGCAGAGAATTGTGGAAATCAAGTCCTGGTTGGTAATTTTCAAGCCCACAGTAATTGGAATTGTGTTAAGTATATATTTGATGCCCATCTGCTCCAATACATCGAGTAAACTCAGCTCACTCAAGTGCATGCTGGGAGGGTGTGGACAACTCCCTGCTGGTAATGGCAGGCCAGCTTCAGAATCCATCGAAGCTTTCCAGTTATCCTCTCTGTCACTCCTTATTTTATCCTTTTCTTAAGATCAAGGAGAAAAGTGAAAGTTGCTCAGTCATGTCTGACTCTTTGCAACCCCATGGACTATATAGTCCTTGGAATTCTCCAGGCCATGTATGGCAAAAGCCACTACAATATTGTAAAGTAATTAGCCTCCAACTAATAAAAATAAATGGAAAAAAAAAAGAATACTGGAGTGGGTAGCCTTTCCCTTTTCCAGGGGATCTTCCCAACCCAGGGATCGAACCCAGGTCTCCCGCATTTCAGGAGGATTCTTTACCAGCTGAACCACCAGGAAAGCCCAAGATCAAGGAGACCTGGGTACAAATCTACCACTGAGTAGCCTAGAACGTTCTATAAGTTAACCTCGCCAGAAGATGGAGATAATAAATTCTGTGGATCAGAGGCCTCTGCCCCAATCACTGGATGCCAGCTGGCCAGCCTGCTCCTCCTTTCCCTCACACATCAAAAAGTAGGACCTGAGAATTGGTACTCAGTGAACACATTGACTTGCCCACTGGACTGAGGATATCAAGCTGTAGGCAAGGTCCCACTCACAGCAAGTGGGAGCCCACCAGCCAGTGCTTCTGGGTACCAGAGATGTCACAAGTCAGTGCTTGGGGGAAGAGCTGATAAAATGTAAACTGCTAGACCATTTGCAAGGCTAGACACAGACTCTCTTGAAAGATGAATCACCATATAAATATGTAACATCATAGCAGCATTAAGGCATGAGTCATGTTCAAAAGATGGATGAAAGGATTGGGGATGGTGGGGGTGGGGGGCGTCAAAGAGGCAGAATGATGTAATGATGTAGGAGCAAGGATCTTTCTGCTCAGGCTACTGCCCCACACTCTGTTTCAAGGTTTTAGTATGTTTTTAATCATTTTACTACTAATTATGCAAACCAATGGCAGGTGCATGGTGGAAGAAGAAAATAATGGTTCAAGCATGAGAGTCATTTTCCTATTGATTTCCTTTCTCTTCATTTCCTCTTGACCTCAGTGGAGAAGGCACAAGTCTCACTATTCAAAGAAACCATAACTCAGTCCTCACTCATGGACTTTAAAAAAGTGCTTAATATTTTTCTCCTTATGTCCCAGGGAACCACATTTCAGGTGTTTAATCAACTTTGCAGCCTCCAAATATTTAGGATTTATGGGAAGCTTTTAAACTCAGTGGAGAAAATAAAAACAGAATGTCCTAAATTTAGGATAAATTTCTAGTCTCGTTATGGGGGTTAATTTACGATTTGACAATGATTTCAAGGATTTTCTTCAGATCCTCTGTGGCTTATATTTTCTCATTATTCAGCCTGGTTTTATTCTCAGTGTCAAATGAGTCACACATGCAGTCACACAGAGGGTAATGTCCATCATTCCATACACAGAGCCAGAGTCTCAGTCAATGGAATGATGACCCCCTGGGAAGAAGACCCAGGCAGTCCTTGTGGTGTTTCATCATCCCCGGTGATGAAAATGCCTAATCCTTCAAAAGACCGACTCTGTGGGAGACAGTGCCCCTGGGAGCTGAGCCTTGAAGTCAGAGTGTCTCAGCTGCCCTGAATGAGGCTCCAGCTTCAGTGATGGTAACACAAAGGCTTCCTCCAAAGCAATAAAGCGGTTTCCAGAAGCATCGGTCTGACACTCACTGAAGTGGCTTCGCTCCTTGGCAGATCCTTCACTCCCGCTTCTGAGGGGGAAGAAGGAGCTGGGATTTGGCACCTGTGCTTTAGGAATCGTATTTCCTCCCCCTCAGGTGGGAGACAAGAAGAGGGGTTAAAACTGAGCAGGGAGGTGGAGACGTGGATTGTGGATTGTGGACGGCAGGGAGAATCCTACCACGTCGTCACAGCTCCTGGACGGCAGGGAGAATCCTACCACGTCGTCACGGCTCCTGTGCGGGGCTGGGAGACGTCTCTGCAGCTGCCGTCTCAAAGCACAATTTGGTCTCCATTGCCCACCCTGGCTTCGAACCTTCCACATCTTCAACCCTGGTTTCCCTGGATGCTGTCCACTGGTCTTCCCCCCTGACTCCGCTTCTCTGATTTGCCCTTTCAAAGTGATGACTCGTTTCAACAGTCTGTGGAGATCTGGGCTCCAACTACTTCCCCAAGGTGTTCCCTTCAGTCCCATGTTCCTCACCTGGAGGGCAGGTAATGCCTTCATCTTCACACTCTACCCGGAGCCTCCGGCTCCCCCAGGTTCCCACTCACCCAGAAGGGAGGCTGGACAGCCTGCGTGATGGACCTTCTCCCAGGGAGAGCGATGTGTCTCCCAGGCAGTCCTGGGGTCCCTTCCCTGTGTCTCCCATCTGCAGTCCAGCGTATACCCACAGGGAGCCGCTCACTCCTGCTCTTCCAGAACGGGGTGGCGCTCTAGCCCTCCTCCCCCACGTTCCCCATCAGAGTCCTGCTTAACGTGTCCCAGCAAGGCCTGACCAGGTCTTGTGATATGCAGATTTCTGATCAGGTGAAGACAAAAGTAAGTTTTCCAAAGCCTTTTTAAGGGAGAGTGCCTTAGCCCAAAGAATGAGAGAGAGAGAATTATAGAACTTCACCTAGATGGATGAAGGGATTTCTTTAGGGAGAATCACTCGGTGCTATTGCTCCAGTCAAATTACATAGGATGAAAAACTGCTTTTATCTTTGGCTGTGCTGGGCCTTCGTAGCTGCATGGGCTTTTCTCTAGTTGCAGCAAGCAGAGGCTACTCTCCAGTTGTGGGGCACAAGCTTCTCATTGCAGTGGCTTCTCTTGTAGCAGAGCCAGGCTCTAGGGTGCACAGGCTTCAGTGGTCGCGGCCCCGGTGTTCCAGAGCACAGGCTCAGTAGTTGTGGCACGTGGGCTTAGACGCTCCATGGCATGTGGGATCGTCCTGGACCAGGGATTGGACTCGAGACTCCTGCATCGGCAGGTGGATTCTTTACCACTGAGCCACCAGGGAAGTCCTCAGACACATTTTAGGTTCTCGTTTTCCACACTCGTATCTGGTGAGAGAGGCCAGGATCAAGAGGCCAGGGAGGTCTTCAGCCACAGTCCTGGCTCTGCCATCAAAGCTATGGGGCCTTTGGCAAGCACCTCAACTTTCCTGGGACCGCTTCAGCTTCTCAAAAATGTCCTGCTGCTCGCTCAGTTGTGTCCAGCTCTTTGGGACCCCATGGACTATATCCCGCCAGGCTACCCTGTCTGTGGGGTTTCCCAGGCAAGTCTATTGGAGTGGGTTGCTACAGAGAAGAAATAAACTAACGTTTATTTGATACCTACTATGTGCCAGACCCTGTGATGGACTCTTCTTCATATCGTGTTTTTTCTTACCCTGTAAACAACTTACCAAAAGATTGTCTTACTTTTACAAAAAGAAAACTGAAATGGAAAGTTTTAAGAGAATTAAGCCATGCTACTCAGCTAGTAAATTGCAGAGCTAAGAGTCAAACCCACGTCTATAGTTTCCTTAAATTCAAGAGTATTCTACTTCAGCACATTTCCCGTGGTCGGCCTTTGCCTTCTGAAAGGCACTTGTCTTGATGCTTGTATTCTTTCCTGAGCAGGAACAGGCAGTGGTGGGCATGACGTGCTTTTCTTCATCCTCACTCTCACTTCTGGCCCCGATAGCACCTGATGCCCCAATGAAAGATAAAGGTTTTGCCAGAGACACTGGTTCTTCCCCAGGCCCATTAAGGGGCAGGCTGACCTTCCACACTGCCTTCTCACCACCTTGGAACAAGGCACTTCCCACTCTCAGAGACCCCAGAACCTCTCCAGAGTCCTATCTTTCTCTTGACTCTGCAGAGCTGCTCCTCGGAGGTGACGTTGCAGAAAGGAAGGATCTGGGTTTGAGCCCCATGGAACTTCCCACTAGACTACTATGGTTCCAACTTAATTCATCTGGAAAGTGGAGCCAATTCTTCTCCACCTTCCTATCCATCTAGGGAAGGACATTGTAGAGGTCATGGAGAGTGGAGAGTCTTCTGAGTTGGTAATAGTTTTGCTTCTTAGGATGAACAAGATCCTTTCAGGGGCAAGGAAACTATAAGTTCAGGGTCAAGCTGACACTTGAAATGCTTAAATGCTTGAGATGTACGAAAACAGCCAGATGATCCTTTTAATAAACCAGTGTTACTCAAACGGCCTCATATAAGCCTGGAAGCCCCAACAAAGCCAGATGACTTTCTTCCCAGCCCCAGGGGTCATTCATTTACTTATTTATGATTCAAAGACCGTCACTGGGGCTCAGTCTCTCCCATCCTGATCCATGCATCTAATCACCTGGCTTCAAGAACTGCTAGTGAAAGAGTTGCCAAGAGTCACTCACAGCAGGGTCAAGAGGAGAACCTCTTCTCTCTCTACCTCCATCACTTAGCTTCTCGTTAATCCAAGAACTCCTGAGACCCTCAGGACTCATGACTCACATGGTGGTGTCTAGATATTAAAAACCTCCCTTCCTCAAATCTAATCCAATCTCTGTCTCTCTCTGGCTGAGTTCAGGGGCAGATGTGAGTCTAAAGAGCTCAAAGGTGAGGCAGAGAGCTGCTACAAATTAATAGGGGAGAAAAGTACAACGCAGTGGTCTCCCCCCAAAAGAGGCAAGAAAGGATTCTTCCCTAGAGTCTTCAGAAAAAGCCTGTCCCAGCTGACACTTTAATTTCAGACTTTCACCCTCCAGAACTCTGAGAAAATAAATTTCTGTTGTCTTAAGCCACTAGTTTGTAGTAATTTGTTATAGCAGTGCTAGGAAACTAATATATACCCCATGGGGGTAAAATGGCAAAATGATATTGAAAAAGCAAATCATGAAAGAAATGCAAATACAATTTTAAAATGTAAACAACATTCAACCTCAATGGTAATAAAAGAAATGTGACTTAAAACAATGATATGCCCTTTTTACTTTTCAGATGGCAAAAATTAAAAAGAATTATAATGCCTGGAGTCAGCAAGTGGGGGGGAATGACATCTATATGCTGCTATAGGGAATAAGTTGGAACAAATTTTCCAGAGAGTAACATGGTAATATACATCAGAAGCTGTGAAATCATTATATTCGAGGAAATAATTAGGTAGGTGTGCCAAGATCTATGCAGAACACTGTTTTCATTAAAGCATTGTTTATTATAGTAGAATAAAAAAGGAAAGAAATTTAAACTTCAAACAATAGGGAATTGTTAAATAATTTATGCTTCATTCACACAATAAAATTATTATAAAGCCATTAAAAATTAGGATGTTGATACATATTTTTTTGCCACTAATCTTTTGTCAGGTGTTAATTCTCAGTTAGGCTATGAAAGGATTCTGGGGTGCCAGGCAGTGAAGGTCATGGTAAGGGATGCAGAGGGCACCCTCCAAACCTCAGAGGTATTTGTGTGGCTGCTCACATTTGAGCTTCTTTGTGAGAAAGGCAATAGTTGAAAACCATGTAAGCTGCCAGACCAGAAAAACCCAGTTACACCTTTTTTTTCTCACTAGACATACCTGTTGTAGAACCGGTAGTAACTGCTTTGAGACACTCCAACAGTGTCTCTGGGGTGAAATCCCACATCCGTATCCTGCTTGGCAGCTCCCCGATTTTGACATCTGTGAGTTTCTTCCCTTTCACTGGAATGGCTGCCACCATCATGGAGTCCTGGGGTCTGCTATCAATCTGTATTTATCAACAAAGGGAGATATTTGATTGTATTGCCAAAAGAGAAAAGCAAAACATAGCCGAATAAAATTGTGTGGGTGTGTATGTGTGTTGAGAGAAAGAGAGAGGGGTGGTGGAAGACCTGGGCTACACTAAGCTAACTGGCTGCTAAACTTATGAATCATTTGCTGTTTCAATTCTCTAACTTTTCTAACATGAAAATAAAGAGATGTTTCAAAGGAATGAAATGAGCGCTCCTTGTCCATGTACATGGAGGAAGAGACCAGGGGCAGAGCCTTCCCACAGCCCTGTATTTAGCAGTGGGCCTCAGCTGTTCAGAGCAGGCCTGGGTGCAGGGTGGGCCCAGGAGAGGCAGCCCTCATCCCCTTGCTTCTGCCCTTAGCTCTGAAGCCTTGAGCACACTCTCCCAGAGCTTCCTGTTTTAACTCTAAATCAATCAGTTCTTCCTTCAGTTCAGTTCAGTTGCTCAGTCGTGTCCAACTCTTTGCGACCCCATGGACCGCAGCACGCCAGGCTTTCCTGTTCATCACCAACTCCTGGAGCTTGCTCAAACTCATGTCCATTGAGTTGGTGATGCCATCCGACCATCTCCTCTTCTGCCATTCCCTTCTTCTCCTGCCCTCAATCCTTCCCAGCATCAGGCTTTTTTCCAATGAATCAGTTCTTTGCATCAGGTGACCAGAGTATTGGAGTTTCAGCTTCAGCATCAGTCCTTCCAATGAATATTCAGGACTGATTTCCTTTAAGATTGACTGGTTTGATCTCCTTGCAGTCCAAGGGAATCTCAAAAGTCTTCTTGAACACCACAATTCAAAAGCATCAATTCTTCGGCACTCAGCTTTCTTTAGAGTCCAACTCTCACGTCCATACACAACTACTGGAAAAACCATAGCTTTGACTAGATGGACCTTTGTCGGCAAAGTAGTGTCTCTGCTCTTTAGTATGCTGTCTAGGTTTGTCATAGTTTTTCTTCCCAGAAGCACGCGTCTTTTAATTTTAAGACTGCAGTCACCATCTGTAGTGATTTTGGAGCCCAAGAAAATAAAGTCTGTCACTGTTTCCATTGTTTCCCCATCTATTTGCCATGAAGTGGTGGAACAGGATACCATGATCTTCATTTTTTGAATGCTGAGTTTTAAGCCAAATTTTTCACTCTCCTCTTTCACTTTCATCAAGAGGCTCTTTAGTTCCTCTTCACTTTCTGCCATAAGGGTGGTATCATCTGCGTATCTGAGGTTATTGATATTTCTCCCAGCAATCTTGATCCCAGCTTATGCTTCATCCAGCCTGGCATTTCTCATGATGTACTCTGCATATAAGTTAAACAAGCAGGGTGACAATATACAGCCTTGACATACTCCTTTCCTGATCTGGAACCAGTCTGTTGTTCCATGTCCAGTTTTAACTGTTGCTTCTCAACCTGCATACAGATTTCTCAGGAGGCAGTTCAGGTGGTCTGGTATTCCCATCTCTTGAAGAATTTTCCACAGTTTGTTGTGATCTACACAGTCAACGGCTTTGGTGTAATCAATAAAGCAGAAGTAGATGTTTTACTGGAATTCTTTTGCTTTTTCTATGATACAACAGATGCTGGCAATTTGATCTCTGGTTCCTCTGCCTTTTCTAAATCTAGCTTGAATATCTGGAAGTTCACAGTTCACATACTGTTGAAGCCTGGCTTGGAGAATTTTGAGCATTTCTTTGCTAGCGTGTGAGATGAGTGCAATTGTGCGGTAGTTTGAACATTCTTTGGCATTTCCCTTCTTTGGAATTGGAATGAAAACTGACCTTTTCCAGTCGTGTGGCCACTGTTGTGTTTCCAAATTTGCTAGCATATTGAGTGCAGCACTTTGTCAGCATCATCTTTTAGGATTTGAAATAGCTCAACTGGAATTCCATCCCTGCACTAGCTTTGTTTGTAGTGATGCTTCCTAAGGCCCACTTGACTTCGCATTCCCGGATGTCTGGCTCTAAGTGAGTAATCACACCATCGTGGTTGTCTGGGTCATGAAGATCTTTTCTGTACAGTTCTTCTGTGTATTCTTGCCACCTCTTCTTAATCTCTTCTTCTTTTGAGATGTTCTTACTGTTTCTGTCCTTTATTGAGCCCATCTTTGCATGAAATATTCCTTTAATATCTCTAATTTTCTTGAAGAGATCTCTAGTCTTTCCCATTCCATTGTTTTCCTCTATTTCTTTGCACTGATCACTGAGGAAGGCTTTCTTATCTCTCCTTGTTATTCTTTGGAACTCTGCATTCAGATGGGTATATCTTTCCTTTTCTCCTTTGCCTTTAGCTTCTCTTCTTTTCTCAGCTATTTGTAAGACTTACTTAGACAACCATTTAGCCTTTTTGCATTTCTTTTTCTTGGGGATGGTCTTGATCACTGCCTCATGTACAATGTTATGAACCTCCATCCATAGTTCTTCAGGCACTCTTCTATCAGATCTAATCCCTTAAATCTATTTGTCACTTCCACTGTATAATCATAAGGGATTTGACTTAGGTCAAACCTGAATGGTCTAGTGGTTTTCCCTACTTTCTTCAATTTCAGTCTGAATTTGGCAATAAGGAGTTCATGATCTGAGCCACAGTCAGCTACCTGTCTTGTCTGTGCTGACTGTATAGAGCTTCTCCATCTTTGGCTGCAAAGAATATAATTAATCTGATTTCGGTGTTGACCATTGGGTGATGTGCATGTGTAGAGTCTCCTCTTGTGTTGTTGGAAGAGGGTGTTTGCTATGACTGGTGCATTCTCTTGGCAAAACTCTGTTAGCCTTTGCCCTGCTTCATTCTGTACTCCAAGGCCAAATTTGCCTGTTATTTCAGTTATCTCTTGACTTCCTACTTTTGCTTTCCAGTCTCTTATGATGAAAAAGACATCTTTTTTGGTTATTAGTTCTAGAAAGTCTTGTAGGTCTTCATAGAACTGTTCAACTTCAGCTTCTTCAGCATTACTGTTTGGGGCACAGATTTGGATTACTGTGACATTGAACGGTTTGCCTTGGGAATGAACAGAGATCTTTCTGTCATTTTTGAGATTGCACCCAAGTACTGCATTTTGGACTCTTTTGTCGACTCTTTTTGTTTTCCTTCAGCTCCCAGTTTAGAGATTTTTCCACTTCTCTTCACTAGATCACCCTAAACTTTAATCTGGGCCCAGTAACAGATCAGTGCTTTCTCCTCCTTTCACACTGTAGCCCAGCTACTTGTAGAAACTCCTGTTTCCCTCCTACAGTGTGAGTCCCTCGAAGGAAGGGCATTCGGTCCTTCTGCCCCTCCAGGAGGGCCCAGCACCACGCCTGACCCACGAATGTTTGTTGGATGGGATCTTACAAAGTCTAGAACTTCTAGAACTCAAAGGAACTTGGCAATCAATAACAGTTAACTTCCTCATATTACAGATAAGGCAATGAAAGGCCCAGAAAACCAAAATGACTTCTCAAATGAGAAGTCAGGCCTCCTGGCTCATAGACATCGTTCTTCTCATGACATTGCACTAATTTTCTGAAGATGTAACGGTCCTTTAGGCCTCAGTCACTGAACCCATCCCCAACCCCAATGCCCATTACAATTCATTGGAAACTGAACAATCCTCTAAGAACCTTCTGGAAGCCTGACCTCTTCACTGGAGCCCTCCCCACTTCTCCGTCCCACATGACTAAACGTCAGGTCCTTTCTGTGGGAACAAGCTTCCTTTTTCAGCTGCCTTTCCCTGAGTCCTGGCTCTGCCATTTCCAGTCCTTTCCCTGACCTCCCCCTGGGTCTTTGCCTGCCTCACTCGGTCCTGCCCTCCTGTCTTCTCAGCACCCCTCCTCCAGTCCAGCCGTCACCCCAACCACCCCAGGCCCAGCCTTCCACGTCCAGGGGGCCCTGGGAAAGTGGATTGTCCACTGTTGTCCCTTCAAGCCTCCTGTTCCACCTTCCAAACTCATTGACTGGACTCATTCGCTCACTCAGTTATGTCTGACTCTTTGTGACCCTATGGACTGTAGCCAGCCGGGCTCCTCTGTCCATGGGATTCTCCAAGCAAGAATACTGGAGTGGGTTGCTATTTCCTCCTCCAGGGAATCTTCCTAACCCAGGGATCGAACCCGGATCTCCTGTATCTCAGGCATTGTAGATGGATTCTTTACCGCTGAGCCATCACACTCAAATACCTCCCGTTGGATCTGGTGGGTACTCAGCTTTCCACATGGGTGACAGTTCCTACAGCATCTGCTTCAGCCCAGCTGTGGGTGTCCTGACCGTCTCCATGGGCTGCCATCCTAACACCCAAGTGCAGAGACACCCTCTCGACCCTGCCCTTCCCTCATTGTGGCCAGGCAGATTACAGCCAGCCCTACCTCTCTCCCTACAAGGAGGGCCCGATTCATTGGCTCCTGGGCCCCAGTGAGGGCCTTGCTTTTATCTGCTAAGACATTAGTCCTTCATTTCTCAGAAAGCTCACCAGGGCTCTTAGTGGGCAACCAGGCCTCTGTTAACACTAGTAATACTGCAGTTGAGTTTCACCTGCAGTTCAGTTTCTGTTTCAATGCCTGGTCCTATATGTTAGGGAGAAAGGTGGTCAGGACGGACTCCAGCACGGGACCAAAGGCAAGTGTACACAGGTGAACAGGGATATTGGTTTTCCCACAAAAGCAAGTGTCTCGGGATCCCTGTGAGGTGGTGTGGGCGGGTGGGCTGGCAGACAGCCATTGTCCCACTTCACCCAAAGCAGCTCCTCACTTACTTCTTTTATGTATTTGAAACACCTTCAAACCTTCAAATTTGAGACACCATTTCAAAAATGGACATCATTATTAAAATAAAAGTTTAAAAAAAAAAAAAAAAACAAGCACTGAACTGGGGCACTAGAGGAAGACTGGATCCCAGGATTAGGGCGAGGGTTCAGTTTTCATGACTGGAACACATAGTCATTCATTCACTCAACAAATGCTCTGAGTCACTACTGTCTACCCAGGGTCAGGATGACCTGACTTATGGCATAGACAAACAGTCTGGCATTCAAGTTGGGACTGTTTCTAAAAATTGCAAGCCTGCCTTGCCTGTGATCCAGTTACTGAACAAACCTTCTCCCATACAAGGCTGAAAACAGCAACCGTCGCTTATTTTGCTCACAAATGTGCTTTTGGGGCAGGGCTCAGTGAGCACCGTTCCTTTCTGCTCCATGCAGAGAATCACATTCACGCAGCTGGTGTTTAATTCTGGCCATCGGCTGGGCTCCCAGCTGAACAACCTAAATGTGGCTGTCCAGGCGCCTGCTTGCTTCCTTTCACTGCAGTGGCTGGATCTGAAGAAGGAGTAACCCAAGACAGAGGCGCGGAAGTGGCCAGTTTCTTAACCCCTGGGCCCAGAAGCTACCATATTGCTACTTACCCTATATTCTATTGGTGAAAAAGTCACAGATCTAAGAAAAGGGGACAAAGATTCCATCTGTTGATGAGAGGAGAGTCAAAGATTTTGGGATCATGTTTTAAAACTGCTGCAGACTTCAGTTCAGTTTAGTCACTGAGTCGTGTCCAACTCTTTGTGACCCCATGGACTGCAGCACGCCAGGCCTCCCTGTCCATCACCAACTTCCGGAGTTCGCTCAAACTCATTTCCATCGAGTCAGTGATGCCATCCAACCATCTCATTCTCTGTCGTCCCCTTCTCCTCCCACCTTCAATCTTTCCCAGCATCAGGGTCTTTTCCAATGAGTCAGTTCTTCACATCAGGTGGTCAAAGTACTGGAGTTTCAGCTTCAGCATCAGTTCTTCCAGTGAATATTCAGGACTGATTTCCTTTACGATTAAAGGGTTTGATTTCCTTGCTGTCCAAGGGACTCTCAAGAATCTTCTCCAACACCACAGTTAAAAAGCATCAGTTCTTTGGTACTCAGCTTTCTTTATCTGCAGACTTCAAGTTGGGAAGAAATGGCTTCAGCTATGGGGAGAATGGTGAGTGTTGTAAACCCAGCAAATCCCTCCCCTTCCTTCTACAAAGTATAAAGGATAAAACTGTGGGTTCTGGTACTGTCACTCCGGGACATTTGCACTGATCCGTAGAGCAACATGGAATATGCTACGGCAGCTCTCACAGACTGAATGATGGCCACCATACCCAGTCCCCAGCCCCAAGAATTGCCAGGGCTCCGGACGAAGTGTTCTTGATTTCTTCATGTCTTCCTTGACTGATTTGAGTTCTAGCACTTCCCCCCGTCCCCACCAACCACACTGACCTTCGTCCTTAGGGAATGTCTACTTGTCAATGTTCCTTGTAAAATGCTGCCCTTCACTCAGTATGTGTGTCCCTGACCAGCACCAATCACAGTGTCATCCCCTGATCAAATGATGCGCAGTTTGGCATCTCCAGCCATCACTTGGTTCGTTAACACAACTTGAGTTTGCCGGAGCCCGAAGACTTCTCTCCTGTGTTGCTGTTAAACTCTGGCCTCTCATTCAGAACAATGTGATTCCACAATTTTTAGGAGAATAACCTGTATTTTAATCTTTCCCAGTATCAGAGGAAAGATTGAGGGCAAAAGGAAAAGAGGGCAGCAGAGAGTGAGATGGTTGGATGGCATCACCAACTCAATGGACATGAGTCTGAGCAAACTCTGGGAGATAATGAAGGACAGGGAAGCCTAGCGTGCTGCAGTCCATGGGGCTGCAAAGAATCGGACATGACTTAGTGGCTGAACAACCATGACAGCCTGTGCTTAGGCAGCAGACAGTAGGGATGAAAGAGTGGGACCTCACATTACCCGCAGGAAGGAGAAGTCTCAATCCACATTAGAATTTTCCTCTCTCACAGCCCCCTTAGCTAAAGGGTCCTGTGGCCTGAAGTCTGGCCTGCACAGTGATTTTTGCAGAGTTTAAAAATCCACAACTGGACCATGAAATCATCTCGAGAGATGCCAACGTCCAATTTCACTTCTCCACCCAAACCAGGCCTCCTACTCCTTCCCAAGGAAGAAAGGGCACATCCAGGGGAAGGTTTGGCTCTGAAGCTGACAGGTGGTGGCCCAGGGCTAGATTTATTTGGAAACACCTAATTAAGCTCCAGGGTAAACCAGTCATCAAGGTGTTTAATTGGCAGCATGTGAGTATTAGGAGCTAATTAAGTCGCTCCCTCATACTTTAATTAATGTTTGTCATTTGGCCACTGCATGGCTGGCGCAAGTTTCAGGAAGACAGAAGGGCTCAGTGGCCAGCGCTTAGGCCATGCTCCTAGCTGTCCCCGCACCAGGGCAGAGCTGAGCAGAGGGACAGCGTGTGGGGCTATGCAGCTCAATCCACGGCCCGCGGCCCAGAAGCCACTTTGAATTCACTTAATAACAGTTACTGAGGCTCTACTCCATGCCAGTCAGCCAGACGGAGAGGACAGTGGAATCTCAACAGGATGATATTCAAACCCCACCCCTGCCTTTTACTGGTTGCATAACCACGCACCACCCGGCCTTTGCAAATTTCCATGATTTTATCTGTAGAATGAAGACAAAAATCAGCTCTACCTCATACAGCTCTTATTTTAAAATAAAAGTCAGACATCCTCAATCCTGTGTTCAGAACCTTCAGGGACTTCCCATCCCAGAAGGAAAACTGAAGCCCTCTCGGTGATGAGAAGCACTTTCCATGGTCCTTCTCCTTCCCCTGTTCCCCTCCCCGCTCAGCTCGCCACCTTCTCCCCCTCCTTTCTTCTCCCTCTCCTCACTCAGACTTCGCTGCTATTCCTTGGACCCCAAGTCCCCTCTTTTCTCAGGGCCTTGGCACTTGCTGCCCCTTTGCCTATACAATTGACTCTTGAACAACACCGGGGTTAGGGTGCCAACCCTTCATGGTGGAAAATCCATGTGTAACCCTGATGCTGGGAAAGACTGAAGGCAGGAGGAGAAGGGGACAACAGAGGATGAGATGGTTGGATGGCATCACTGACTCGATGGACATGAGTTTGAGCAAGGTCCGGGAGTTGCTGATGGACAGGGAAGCCTGGCATGCTGCGGTCCATGGGGTTGCAAAGAGTCGGACACAACTGAGCGACTGAACTGAACTGAACTCACATTCAGCCCTCCATATTCATGGTTCTTCTGTATCTGCAGTTCTGCATCCGTGGATTCAACCAACCTCAGATCCTATAGTGCTATAGTACCTACTGTTGAAAAATATGCATAAAATGACCCCTGCAGCTCAAACCTGTGTTTTTGAACGTCAACTGTAATATTCTCACCAAATATCCACAAAGTTCACCCCCTCAGTCTTTGCTCAAATCACCTTTTCAGAGAGGCATCCTCTGACCTCTCCATCTAAAATTCTAAGAATCCCCCACCATCAAAAATCAAAAGCTGGCAAGCATCATGTCTGCCTTATTTTTCCCCTTATCATTTATCATCTTATTTATACAATATATTGGGCTTCCCTTACGGCTCAGTGGTAAAGAATCCACCTGCCAATGAGGGAGATGTGGGTTCAATCCCTGGGTGGGGAAGATCCTAAGGAGAAGGAAATGACAACCCACTCTAGTATTCTCGCCTGGGAAATCCCATGGACAAGGGAGCCTGGTGGGCTAGAGTTTATGGGATAGCAAGAGTGGGACACGACTTAGCAACTAAAACGACAACAATACAATATATTGCGCTTATTTATTTAGAACGCCTGCCCATTTCAACATATAAAGTAAACTCAATGATAGCAGAAAAGGTTTTGTCTGTTTTGCTCCCAGCTATACTTACAGTGTCTAGAACAATGCTTGGTCCATGGCAGGCACTTAATAACTATTTGTTGAATAAATGAATGAGTATTAAATGAGATAAGGCATCCAAAGGACACAGCACATGTAAGGTACGTATTGGTGCCAATGAACATTCATTTCCTTCTCTTGACACTGCACTTAGAACAGGTTTCTCTGCCTTTAAAGACCTCAAATCTACAAGAGGAACAGCTAACCACACACCCCTGCTGTACAAATAATCCTCCACTCGCACCCCAAAAGCAAGAGCAGAGGGAGGATGGACAGGAGACCCCAGGCGGCAAGACTGATTTGTTGCTTCAGGAATGCAGAGGATTTATCTAACACCTGCTTACGACAACTGTTCTGCCTTGTGCCATGGAAATTCAAACAAGAATGCCACATCTTGCCCACCTAAGGAGCTTACAATCTAGAGTTCAGCAAATGTTCCCATAAGGGACTAGATACTATTTTTTTTTTATTTTTATTTTTTAACACCAAAACATTTTGTATTGGGATATGGCTGATTAACAATGTTGTGGTAGTTTCAGGTAAATAGTGAAGGGACTCAACCATACATACATATGTATCTGTTCTCCCCCAAATGCTTCTCCAGATACTAAATATTTTTCACTTTATGGATCAAACAATCTCTAGTAACTACTCAGCTTTGCCACTGTGGCCCAAAAGCAGCCATAGGGAATATACAAATGAATAGGTGTGGCTGTCTTCCAATAAAACTCAACTTACAAACACTAAAATTTGAATTTCATATCACTTTCATGTATTATAAAATATTATTCTTCCTTTTATTTTTTTCAATCATTCAATCATTTAAAAATGTGAAAACTATTCTTAGTTAAAGTCACTCAGTCATGTCCAACTCTTTGCCACCCCATGGACTATATAGTCCATGGAATTCTCTAAGCCAGAATACTGGAGTGGGTAGCCTTTCCCTTCTCCAGGGGTTCTTCCCAACTTAGGGATCGAACCTAGGTCTCCCACATTGTAGGCGGATTCTTTACCAGCTGAGTCCCCAGTGAATCCTTAGCTTAGAGCCCACACAAGAGCAGACCAGATTTGGCCGCTGGGCTGTAGTTTGCCAATCCCTTGTCTAGATGGGGAGAAAGAAGACTCAATCACTTCTAACTAAGGTTTGAAACATGATGCTACAGACTAAATCTCATAAATGCTCATGGAAGAGGGTGGTAACTAGAGAAGGACCAGAACCAGCAGAGGGTGCTTTGGGGGAAGAGGTGAGACTTAGGGCAAGCAGTGGGATATGGTTAGGGTCAGGTAGGCTAAGTGGTGGGCTGAGAGCTTCCTGGCATGGAAACTAACAGTAGCAGTAATAATAATAGTTCCAGCAGGGCCAGCTCTCAGTATTTTATAAGCATTGTTCAATTTCATTCTCATAGTAAGTAAATTTACCCACTTTTCAAATGAGGAGACCAAGGCTCAGAGGGTTAATAATTTGCCCAAATAGACAAAGTCAGCAGCCAGAGTCAGACTCCCAGCTAAGGTTGTCTGCCTCCAAAGCCCACCCTCCCTCCCACTAACTTCCGCACTTTGATCTAGATTCCCTCCCATTTCCTGTGATCAGATGCTGCCACGTCCCTGGTGTGCCTGTATTCATGTAAATAACCATTTCTTAAATACACTCAATGAAAAATCAATTACATAGCAAAGTGGCTGAGGTTTGGATAAACAATCTAATTGTTCCCTCTGGGGCTGCTGACTGAGCAATGCCTGCTGAGAGAAGAAAGAGAGTTAACATTTATTAAGAGCTCTGCCTCAGGCACTGAATATGCATATCCTTCCTCCTGGACCATATGGGTCTGAGCCCCTGTGGCCAAGCCCCCACTTCACCCCAGGGAAGCTGCTGGTCTTTACCGTTGCATGCATGATGTATCTGTAGTGAGGACCCCAGCACCAAGGCAGATCTCTAACTAAGGCAGACTGGAGGACTTGACCCCTAGGCGTACCTTCCAGGTTCCTTACTCAAAGAGGAACACCCAGCTGCCTGCTACCTGACAAGTGTTTGATTGTGATTATATCTTTCCTGGAAGGCCATTCTGCTTACAGCCCTAGTTGTCCCTCAGGAGTTCTGATCATTATTCTTAGACTTTTTTCCTTTTTCAAGTCAGGACACTGTTCTTGGCTGATATGCAAAGATCCCCAAAAGGTGTATTCCATCAAACCTTATCAATCATTAACACCTTACTGTGAATTAGTTTTCAAAACTTCTCAACCAGACAGGTAATTAAAATTGAGCAATTGGCTAGAGACCACGCAAAAGCCAGGTTTAAGGCATAGAAAAGGAAGGTTGAAGAAGTGGTTTTTGACAAGAAAGACTCTGAAAATAAGTTATGGTATTCCAAAGGAGTGAATTTGCATGGGCTCTTTCTTTCTTTCCCTGTTAGCTATTATCATGAGTTATTTATGGTGAGCCAGGGAAGGTATGTGGCTGATGATGCTTGAAGAAATAAGATACAGTTCCTTACCTGAGATTCACAAATAATTACAACAGCATATAATAAGCACTGCAGGAACTCAAAAGCGCATCTGGAGTAAAGAGCTCCAAGTTCTGACCATCTGACTATGGAAGCCATGGGATACCTGAAGGCGCCCTGAACAGGAAGTTGGGAGATAAAATTTCTAATCCTCATTCAGCTGTGTGTGTGCTTGTTCTATGACCTTGCATGAAAACCCTTCCCCTCTCTGAGCCTTGGTTGACTCATTCATTCATATTAATTCACTCAACTTTGTGCCAGGGCTGTGCTAAGCTTTGGGGATGGATAGCGTGTTAATATAATAGGTACTATTACTGCTCTCATAGGTTTTACAGTCTAATGGGATAAACAGACATGAAAGAAATAATTTCACAGATAATTTTCCTATAAAGTGAAGAAGTAAGTCTAGACCACATATTTCCAAACTTGCTACAGAATAGAATCAACTGGGAAGAAAGACTTAGGAAAAAAAGATGAATATTTGGATATTATCCCCAAAGATTATAATCCAAACTGACAGGACTTAAGCATAAATATTTTTATAAATTCCCCCAACTGATTTTAATATGCTACCACAGTTGAGAACCACTGAGCTAGCTTCTAAATTTTCTTCCTGCTCTACGTCTGTTAGTCATTTATAGACTGTGGATAATCTAAGACATACCTGCATAGATATATAAATTTCTGTATACTTATATGTATGTTGAGAGACAAAGATAAATGGAGATACAGAATGTGTGTGAGGGAAAGAGAGAGAAAACAAAAAAAGACCATGTAGCCTGTAAGTAAGACAAAACATTGGAGACCAGTGAGGGATCGATACACATCCACATTTCCTAAACTTAGCCCTGAGATTTGTTTGGCTGGATGTTTGTTTAGAGACTGTTTGCCTCTTTGACGTTTTTTCTTCTTTTGCTCTTTGTCTATAACACTCTGACTTAGGAGGGAGTGAGGTTCAAGAGCGAGGGGACATATGTATGCTTATGCCTGATTCCCCTTGATGTATGGTAGAAACAAACACAACATTGCAAAGCAATTATCCCCCAATTAAAAAAGAAAAAAACCCTTTGATTTAACTCAGAGAAGTGTTGACCTGAAACAAATAGACTGCCAATTTTTTCTCCAGGGAAAAAAAGCGGGGGGAAGGTTTATTTGGGATCAGCAAAAACTGCAATTCAGTGTTTGCACACGGTGAACCACATGCAAATCCCCAACAAAAATGTAGATAACTCCTTCAGAGAGGAGGAAAGGAAATTGGCAGGGCTAGAGTAAACAAAGGGTCCCTTGGAGGAGTTAAGAGTCTGAAGCATGAAGGCTTTCATTGGCTGAGTTGTAACTGCCTCTCATTGGCTGGGTTCTTGCCAGGCTGGCTTTTCATTGGCTGAGTTGTAACTGCCTGTCATTGGCTGGGTTCTGGCCGGACAGGAAGAAGATGTCTTTCCTCTTCTTGTTGGGCTCTGCTCTCATCACAAGACGTAGGAGCTGCCTCTTTTGATCTCCTGATTCTTTTAATCGAGATGTTTGTTTATTAATTTTTACAGCAGCAGTGTGCCCAGCTCTGGGCCCACATTTCCTAGTCTCCAAGTCAGCTAAATGTGACAAATGAGATGCAGATAGAGCTTATGGGATGGAACTTCCAGGAAATCCCAAGGGAGATGCTCGACAAGGGGAAGCAATGCCATGCCCTTCACCCTTTTCTCCCAACTTTCAGCTTGAAACAGGTATGTGATGGTGAGCTCAGAGTTAGCCATCAGGAACTGTGTCGTGACTGGGGGATGGAAGTTGCAAGCAAAGGATCTAAGACTCTCTAGATAAAAGGAGCCTGAGCCCCAAGGGATGCCTTAGGGTCATAGTCACCTGGACTGCCAGCTTCTGGATTTCATTCATCTGAAAGGAAATAAAAACTTTACTTTGTTTAAACAGCACACTGGAAATTATTTGCCTCTAGCACAGGCAATCTGTAGGGGGGAAAAGCACCCCTATTCAAATAAGTTTGGGAAATATTTCACACCACAGTATAGTTCTCCACCTTGTCTGTCAAGACTCCCATTATAAAATATATAACCAACAAGGACCTACTGTATAGCACAGGGAACTATACCCAACATTTTGTAACAACCTATAAGGGAAAAAATTGGAAAAAAAAAAAACATATATGTGTAACTGAATTACTGTGCTATATACCTGAAACTAACACAACACTGTAAATCAACTGTACTTCAATAAAAAAGAATTCCCATTGCACATTTGCTCATATTAAAGGTTCATAACAAAGAAACCTGTTCACTTTGTTTAAAGAATTTCAGAACGTGGCTTTCTCCACACTCTCTTCCCACACCTACAGACTCAATACAGACACGTAGAGCATCTTTTAATATTGCTCAAAGCTAATATTCTTCAGTGCATTTTGATAATCTCAGACATCAAAACATTACATTCCAGAAAACTCAACATCTGAGCCACTCAATCCAAAACATCAATCAAATGTTTCATAAGAGATGTGACAACACAACCAGTGAAATGTTTTATTTTCCATTTTGTTGTTGGCACATTGGAGAGGCAAAGTCACAAGTGTCCTACTCAGAAAATAGCAACAACAACCCAAAGCCAAAATGGCCTAGGTGAGCTTTCTCCCTCCAGCAGCAAATTGCTCCCATTGCCTTCTGTTCTCAGCTCCATGCAGTGAACTGACCTGTTTTCTCACTCTGGCTTGCCTGGAAGGCTTCCTGGGATATAAACAAAAATCAAGGCTGCCCAAAAACTGGCTTTCAGAGTAAAGCTCTTTTGGCAAGCCCATTTCTCAGGCAGAGCTGGGAGGGTACAAATCACCTTCCATTAGCAGCTCCTTCACAGTCACTAACTCAGCTGTCCACATAATACGGCCCCACTGATTCAGGCTTGGCTTTCCTGAATCTGTGGTTTAGTGTCTGTCATTGACTTTGGAACATCCCCAGTCATTACTATTTCACATATTTCTTCTGCTCATGTATGTCTTTCTTCTCCTTTTGGAATTCTAATTGTGTGTATGTTATACCTTTCATTTCACCAGATCAGTGGTTCTCAGAGTATGGTCCCTGAACCAGTAATATCAATATCACTTGGAAAGTCATTTAAAATGCAATTATCAGGCTCCATTCCAACCCAGACCCATTTATTCAGAAACTCTGGCATGGAAGATATATGTGTTTAATCAAGATCTCTAGATGACTCTTTTGCATGCCAAGGTTTAAGAACCTCTTCACTAAAGCAAGAAAAGGACCATCAGGACATCTGAAAGGAGTGATACAGAGGAAAGTACAACAACTAGAAATATTTAGTGTTTCTCAGAATCTTGTCCTTAATATTCTAGTTTGAATATCAGCGGTGCACTTTTTGGAGAATTTCATGACTTAAAGGAGGCCTAAAGGAAAACATGAGACTAACCCCAAATCAACTGCCAGCCTCTTGGCCTCCTTCAACTCAGCTCCCAGCAGTGGCTCCCAAATCAGGCCGCATCTCACTCTGAGAGTTCATTTGAAATGAACTCTAGACCAATAAACCAGAAACTCCCAGGTTTGAAGCCCATGAAGCTATACCTACAGCATGATTCCCTGGGTTTTCTGACTTGGTTAGTCCATGACCTGGCCATAGAGGACCGCTGCTAGAGCTCTATAACTGGACCCATTGGCTACTCTTCACGAACACTGTTTCCACCCCCAAACCAGTACTGATATGTCTTGGGCCATATTTAAACAGCCTCTGCCTCTCTGTCTCTGCTCCCCTCTGTCACCTTTCTTCAGGTTGACCACACCCTGAGAGATGGCTCCAGAGAGGAGGGGTGGGGTTCATGTGACACCCCTACTCTCCTTTGGTGTGATCAGACACAGGGCCTAGTGTTCTCGGCACATAGGCTGACTGTCCTCACTGTCCCCACTCCCACCAGGATGTAATTCTTTCTGTTCCTTCTTCCCCACTCAATCCCACTGAGGCTGGCCCATGGAAACATGGAGCGACTCATAAATTCTAATTAATTAACCTCAAGTCCCTGATCTAACCTTAGACCCCAGTCACTACTTAGAGGCCCTGCTGGTTCATATGCTTTTACTGGCTTTACATCTTAAGACTATTACTTGGTGCCATGCCCCAGCCCACAGCTGGTACCTTGCTCCCTTAGAGGGACGTCACATGAGGACTGTCATCTTACCTGTCTCTGGAGTGTTCCAAGCATCAGTCATTCCAGGATCCCTAGGCCCTCCCATCTGTTGGGAACCTGTCACTCTCCTGGAGCCAGTGGGTTCTGGAATCACACTGGGAGTTCTGTGCCCTGTGGACATGGGCTCATTTTGATCTCTTCAGTGTCAGTGAGAGGAGGAACTGGACTCTGGAATCTGGCCTGTCCCTGTAGATGGACTCATTCTAGATTCCAAGACTTCTCCAACCCTTCCCTCCTGCCAGAGCTCAGACTAGGGTCAGGCAAGGGAGGCACCTAGGAGACACTCACTGCCAGCATCAGGCCAGTGCAGGGTGGGTGTCTGAGGGTTCATGCTTTCTTTTGTTAACATGCTTTCCTACATTTTGCACCTTAGGCTCCTCACTCACTCTGGTCCTGGCTCTGCCTCCTGATCCGAGTTGCCATGACTGTGCCAGGCAGATCCCTGTGAGAGACTGAAAGTAGGACGCCATCCATCCCAAGGCCTCAAAACGACATTGAGTGTTTATTGTACATCTCTAGGTTCCAAGCACAAAGAAAGCAGAGTGCCTGCCTGTAAGGAGCTCAGAGCATGGGAGGGAAGGGAAGCATATGAGTGAAGTTGGCTAGAAGAAGGGCCCAGCTGAGGGGTAGGTGGAAGGGCAGAGAGCCCGGGCTGAATGACAGAAGAGACGGCTTCAAGGAGGCAGTAGTCTCCCACGACCATGGGAAATGTGCAGACTACATCTCAGGGGAGAAGGTGAGAGGCTGACAGCAGGTAGAAAATAGTGTGACTCAAGCTGGGGTGTGTTCTGAGACTCGCAAGTGCTCAGCACCATTAGAGGGTCAGAGACTTGGAAAGAAGGATGAGAGATGAGGATAGGAAGAGGATTGTAGAGAGCCCTGCAGAGCCTGTGAAGGCGTGCTGGCCTCCCCAGGTGGCGCCAGTGGTCAAGAACCCACCTGCTGATGCAGGCAGACCTAAGAGACACAATTTCGATCCCTGGGTCGGGAAGATCCCCTGGAGGAGGGCATGGCAACCCACTCCATTATTCTTGCCTGGAGAATCCCATGGACAGAGGGGCCTGGAGGGCTATGGTCCACAGGGTCACACAGAGTCGGATACAACTGAAGCAACTTAGAATGCAGGCATGCGTGGGCTTCCATCTGTGGAACATGGGGCATCTGGGAAGATTTTGAGGCAGGGGTGGAGAGGAACTAGATTTCAGCATCACGAAGAATCAGGGACTGGGGCCCATGCACGAAATCATCAATGGGGGAACCAGTTGGGAGACTATGTTAAGGACAGCAGCCAAGTAGTGGCTGAATTTCTACATCAGGGCCATCAGATTCCTGAGGGAGTGAGTCTGTGGGCTGGAGACAGAGGCAGCACCAAGGAGCCAGGAGCTCTTAATAGACACCTGGCAATTCCCAAGCATCCGCCAAACGCTGACCTCTGCAGAAAGAGGACTGAGTGGGGCCCAGCTGTTCGGGGGGCTGCAGCCTCCAGAGCCACCTCTTAGAGGTGCGTGCAGCCTGTTTTCCAGGATTCTCATGCAGCTGCCGCTTTGACAAACCTCTCTTGGGAAGAAAACCTTCTCTCTCCTGCCCAGAAAGCAGTCACCTACCTGTTGTAGAGCCCTTCAGGTTCGGGACTAAACAGCTTCATGCTATCAGAAGGTTTAAAGAAAAATGGCCAGATAACTTCCAAGCTACCTTCTTGCCCCCATCAGTCTGTGATTTTAGGATTCCACGTGTATCAGATACAAACGCTGAAGACTTCATTTCCTGTAGAGTTCCTTGTTGACGTGATTCTGTGTCTGTCCTACGTATACTAATACTTCCTTTCCTCTAGCCACTCCGGGAACCCCCAAGCCCAGCCACTGACTTCTCTCATCTGGATCACAGCTAGAACCTTCTTCATGGCCTTCCTACTGTCAGTTTTGCCTCCGCTGCTTATTCCATTTTCCATGAAGAAGCCAGACGAGAATTTCTAAAGCATGTCAATCTGTTCAGGGCCTGCATGCATGCTAAATCACTTCAGTCACCTTCGACTCTGCGGCGCTATGGACTGTAGCCCTCCAGGCTCCTCTATCCATGGGATTTTCTGGTCAAGAATACTGGAGTAGGTTGCCATGTTCTCCTCCAGGGGATCTTTCCGATTCAGGGATCAAGCCCACATCTCCTGCTTTGCAGGCAGATTCTTTACTGATGAGCCTCCAGGGTAGTCCATTCAAGGCATATTCCCACTTAAAATCCTTCCTGTTGAGACTTCCCTGGTGGTCCAGTGGTTGAGAATCCACCTTTTAATGCAGGGGATGTGGGTTCAGTCCCTGGCCAGGGAACTAAGATCCCACATGCTGCAGGGCAACTAAGCCTGCATGTCACAACTAGAGAGCCTGCAGGCCTTAATGAAGACCCAGTGCAACAAAATAAAAAATCCTCCCTGTTGCCTTCAA
This sequence comes from Cervus canadensis, assembly GCF_019320065.1. NCBI lineage: Eukaryota > Metazoa > Chordata > Mammalia > Artiodactyla > Cervidae > Cervus > Cervus canadensis. The sequence goes on from NC_057398.1 coordinate 6,843,137, forward strand.
TGATGCTTTTGGGGTGGGGTTGGGGGTGTATGCCATGCGGCATGAAAGATCTTAGTTCCCCAAGCAGGGGGATCAAACCTGTGATCCCTGTGGTGGAAACACGGAGTCTTAACCATTGGACCACCAGGGAACTCTCCTCCAGTGATGCCTTTAAAGGGCTCACTGGACCCTTCATGTTGCAGCTGCCCCATAACCTCTTCCACTCTCACCAGCTCTTTCCCCACCCCCAATCTGAGCAATGAGAAATCTCTTCCAGTTCTCTAAACCCCTTGAACCTCTGCACAGACCACAGAACCTCTGAGTCTCTGCACAAACCACTCTTTTTGCCTAGAGCAGTGCTGGCCAGCAGGAAAACACCAGAAGAACTCAAGCAATTTACACCATCTTAAATTTTCTAGCAGTCACATTTAAAAACAAAAAGTAGAAATAGGTGACCTTATCGTTAATAATACACCTTATTTAATTCAATCTATCCAAAATGTTGGGCTTTCCTGGTGGCTCAGTGGTAAAGAATTTGCCTGCCAATGCAGAAGACACAGGTTCGATCCCTAGGTGGGGAAGATCCCCTGGAGAAGAAAAATGGCAACCCGCTTCACTATTCTTGCCTGGAAGACTCCATGGACAGAGGAGTCCAGTGGGCTACAGTCCTTGGGATGGTGGAGTCAGACACGACTGAGCAACTAAACAACATCCAAGATGTATCACACATTCAACATGCAATTAAGATAATAAAATATTGAGATAACTTACATTCTTTTTCACACTAAGTCTTCAAAACTAGTACATATTTTACACCTATAGCACATGTCAATTTGGATGTGTCATATTTCCAAGCGCTCAGCAGCCACATTTAGCTAGTAGTGTTGCTAGTGGTAAAGAACTCTTCTGCCAGGGCAGGAGACATAAGAGACGTGGGTTCAATCCCTGGGTCGGGAAGATCCCCTGGAGGAGGGCATGGCAACCCACTCCAGTATTCTTGCCTGGAGAATCCCATGGACAGAGGAGCCTGGGGGGGCCACAGTCCACGGGGTCGCAAAGAGTCAGACACGACTGAAGCGATTGAGCACGGCCCAGCATAGTGGACAGCCCCCCCGCCCCCCCGGCCGCCAGAGCATCCTGCCTCTGCTCTGTCCAGGACGTGCCCACTCTTCAGGCTCAGCAGGAAGGGCACTGTCTCTAGCTGCATCCAGGGGCCCTCCTCTGATCCCACAGTCCCTAACAGCCCCTGTGGTCACTCTCACATGGAAGCACTAAAGCCTGTGTTCTAATCTGAATCCAAGACCAGAGGCTCCATGAGGACGAGAACCACGGGGGCCTGGTGTAGCACTGAGCGCCTGCTCTGGGCCCAGCAGCAGACATATATTGTAGGTACCAGTCAGCGTCTGTTGAAGGAAGTAGAGTAATCTCATGCATCCTCACCCACTACTGGGAGGTACTAAGATGATTTGAAATCCCTTGTTCAGTTCAGTTCAGTCGTTAAGTCGTGTCCGATCTTTGCAACCCCATGGACTGTAGCATGCCAGGCTTCCCTGTCCATCAGCAACTCCCAGAACTTCACAACTTCCCTGTCTTTCACCAACTCCCGAATCTCTCAGAATCCCTTGAGAGATTCCCTTTCGCCTCACCCTTCCTTTCTACACCATCTGCATGTACACACACACACATACACATACACTCATCACACACACAACTTCACACTTACAAACACTGTTGCACTGAAACACATATACACTCACACACACACACACTCATACACACACACACACACACATGCATGCCACACACTCTCAAACTCATGCTCACACACATATCCACACACTCATACACTAACATGCATTGCAAACTCACACATGCTTACCCCCAGGCATGCTGCAGAGGTTGGTGGGATGTCCAGAGAGGTGTTTTACCTGCTGTCGGTCACAGAGCACCCCTGGGGCAGGCCTGGGACTGTATCCCAAGGTGACCACCCCCATCCAGGCAACCAGGCTGCCTCTCACTGGACGAGCAGGACCACAAGCAGCACAAGTGTGTCTGGGTGCGTCAAGAATGGTTCCTGTTTGCTGCCAGCCAGCAACTGATGCCAGAACCAACCATCAGTTAGGGACATTCCTGGACACCTATGCTGTTAGGACCGGTCTCCCTGGCGGCACTGCCTCCGAGAGAATGCTGATTCCGAGGGCAAGCAGACTGACACAGCAGGGGATTCGGTTCCGCTCGCCAAGACCTGGCACCTTATCATCCTTGCAAGGTGAGGAGCTGAACATCTCAACAACCCGATCACCCCCAGTCTCCTAGAAGACAAGCCAGACTTGTAGCCGAGGCCAGGGGAGTTATAGATGATGTCTTAGAAAAGAAGTCTGAGAGCTGGAGCATGCAATTGTGCTGTGTGGTGGTGGCGGTGGTTGAGTCGCTCCGTCAGGTCTGACTCTTCGCGACCCCATGGACAGGAGTCCGCCAGGCTCCTCCATCCATGGGATTCTCCAGGCAGGAGCACTGGAGTGGGTTGCCATTTCCTTCTCCATGTGCTGTGTGACCTAAGGCAATTAAAAGACCTCTCTGGGCCTAGTACCAACGTCTATACTTTGTGTGACTGTAGGTGTGGGCAGATGTATGTGAGTATGTAAGTCATTGTGAGTGACCATGAGTATATATGGATTTTTCTGTGTTTGTGAGTCTGTGAGTCTATATGTGTGTGACTACAACAGTATGTGTAAGTGTAAAGGTGTCTGAGAGAGTGTTTGGGAGTATACAGTGGATATGAGCTTATAAGGGTGTGTGCATGTATATGTGTATACATATGCATTTAGATGTTGGAAAAAGACATTCAACATGAATGGACTTTCCTAGGGGTCTGCAGATAATGGTTAATTTTATCAGTTGCAAGTCCTCAAATTTCTGGTTCCCTTTTTTCATCCTTCCCCATTTTAATCACCCTTCTCTCATTTTACAAAAGAAAAGTGTTTCCTTCACCCATTCCCAACTCTATCCTGGTGTTCTCTCCAGGATGTAAAATCCTTCAGCACAGCAAACAAAAAGGACAATTAAAGATATTATTTTGGTGAATTAAGGCACAGTAACTCCACCTTGGGACTTCCATTCTTTCCCTGTTTCATCCATTCTTTAGGAAAAAGAAAGCCACATTCTACATGGTGGATCATTATAGAAGTGACTTTTTAAAAAAATTTTATTGGAAGATAATTGCTTTACAATAAACATCGTGCTGGTTTCTGCCATGCATCAACATGAATCAGCCACAGGAATACATATATCATCTCCTTCTTGAGCCTCCCTCCCACCTCCCACCCATCCCACCCCTCTAAGTTGTCACACAGCACCAGTTTGAGCTCGCTGCTCCATACAGCGAATGTCCACTGGCTATCTATTTTACGCATGGTAATGTGTGTGTTTCCACGCTACTGTCTCAGTTTGTCCCGCCCTTTCTTCCCCCCACTGTGTCCGCAAGTCTGCTGTCTATGTCTGTGTCTCTGCTGCTGCCTCTGCAGACAGGTTCACCAGAAGCATTAGTCAGGTGTATTATGGAGTACAGGCGGTGGGTGTGTTGGCATTTGGGGCAAGGACAGCAGTTCTGCATTCCTAAGTCTTGTCAAAAATGCATGGCTTTGACAAGAGTCTGGGGAGAAGGAAGGAAAGACAACATTGTAAGCATTAATGAAGGCTAAAAATGGCTTTCCCTCACCCACCGTAGCAAAGAAAAGTGATCCTTCTCAACGTCTCTCAATACTCAATTCTAGGATGAGCCAAAACCAAAACAGCAAAGAACGACAAAACCTTTGAACAGCCACACCAGCCCAGGTTTGTCACACTGATTCTTTTAAACACAACTGAAGCATTTTCAGGGGCTACTAAAGTTGAAAAGTTGTACTGGATATAACCCACAGATAAAAGTTTTATGTGATTTCTTTTGAATGCAGTGTGCATTATTTAGTAGGTTGTTAAAATCTATTTTATCAAGTAATATAGTGAGATATATATTCCAATTACAATCAATCCTGAGATTACTTCATCTTATAAAATGTTTAAATAGTTTCCCTCCTACAACTCCTATTAATCAAGAAAGAAAATTAAATGCTAGCTGTTGGACAAGCTCATTTTTAGCAACATATACCTTTTCCTCTCATTAAATGTGTTAGAAAATTTATCTCAATGTCTATGAAATTAAAGGAGTTATTTCTGTGTTTTCATACAAGATTCTTATTTATTTCCAAAAACTAATTCTAAAGTTCAGTACATACAGAATTACTCAAAAAAAGTGCCACACTTTTTTATCATGCTTTTTGTTTCATAAATAACTTAAATTTGGGCAAAAAACATTGAATTATGACTAACTGATGAAAAACAGCATATGGGTTTATTCTTGTTTCTACAACTTCTCAGGAAATAGATTAATTATATTCTTCATGACCTTCATCTTGTCTGCTTTAAATAATCATTTTTACAAGATTAGAAATGGTGTTTTTTATAGTAGGTTTCATAAAATCCCCCAAAATGTACTATAATGTTAATTTGAATTAAAAATTTGTCAGACTTTTTCTTAGAGAAAGTAAATTTCTTTTGCAGATTGGTTTGACAAGAAAGACTAGTGTTGCTAAATAGATTATGCATTTTCCATAAGTCAAAAGGGTTAAATCTGAGCTCTAAGGTTTTAACCAAAAGATATTTAAACATGTTATAAAATAGAAGTATTTTATTTCTTAAAATTGCATTGGGAAAAGTGGATTGAAATTAACGATATTTTAATTTTCCAATTTTTATAAATAAGTTGAACTAGACAAGGTGAAAAAATAGCAGATGTAATTAATAGTCATTGAATAAATTTTAGAAAAGTCTTTAGGGTAGTCTCAGAAGTTGAAAAAGTGAATGGTTCTAATGATGGATAACAAATGCCTTAGGAAGCTTTTTTCTTTTTCAACAAAATTGAAGGAGAAAATAATTTTTGAAGATGGATCACTGTGTGATTTGGGACATTTAACCCAAAAAGATTTCAAATAATTAATGAAGTTATTAAAATATCTCCTGTTCCTATCCACTTACTCATGTTAGTAAGATTTGTCAGTGTTCACATCTAAGAAAAACAAAGCAAATAGTCTTCGGAAAAGAATAGAATTTGAAAAAAAAAAAAAGAATAGCATTGATGTGGCTCCCTTTTTCATTATAGCAATATGCAATATTTGTTATCCAACTAGGACAATCCCATTAACCTTATTAAGAAATGTAGCCACAATGAATTTTTATCATTTAATTTAGTATTGACAAAATGTATGTTATATATACTATATTTTGATTTTTGGTACACTGATAATAATTATAATGATCACTCATTATATATATAATATATGCATGATAATTATATATGTATATACTCATGATAATTATAATTCAAGAAACAATTTTAATATTTAGAACTTTATGGAAATATTTTAAATATTAAAAACATTATATACAACAATGTGTATATATTTAACACTACTTAAAAATGGTTAAGGTTGTAAGTTTTATGTGTTTTTTTAATGACAATTAAAAATAAGTTTTTTAAAAAATTTCTGACACATATATATTATATAACACATACATAATATTATTTCAGAAATGTATATTCAATAGTCAATAAAGGATTATCCAACACAAAAACTTACTACATTAGAATAAAATTCTGAGAGAGATAGAATAGAAAGACAAGTGTAAGAAGGAGAATGAAATAAAGTTCTCACTGTTAAAAAGTTTACTCACAGGCTTTTTAAATGGATGAAAGTGAAGTCACTCAGTTGTGTCTGACTGTTTGCGACCCCGTGGACTGTATGTAGCCCACCAGGCTCCTCCGTCCATGGGATTCTCCAGGCAAGAATACTGGAGTGGGTTGCCATTTCCTTCTCCAGGGGATCTTCCTGACCCAGGGATCATGGATATCAAAACATTAAGGTATTTAGATTCTAAAGAATATATTTAACAAGTGATGATAGTTTCGTTTAAAGAGTCCATATTTATGATACGCTGAAATCATATCCTCTGAAATGATTTCAACTTAAGGAGAAAACTGTAAATATTTACTTCAGGATGTCGGAGGCACCACCCAGGTTTTAGGACGCGTTTTTGGAAGGCACGTGAGCAGAACGGAAGGGTGCTGCCTCTGAGTCTGGGGTGGGGAGGGGTCCTGGCTCTAGGTTTCCTGTGGAGTCGTGATGTCTACCTTGTTCTTGCCTAATTCCTGAAGGGCGTTTCTTTTTTCTAAAGAAAGCAGTGACCCTGTGGACTAGAGCTTTCAAAGGCTTGGGACCCCCTCTGGCTCTGTCCCCTGCTACAGCAGTCTTTCTGTTCAACTGGACCCCTCTGAGCCAGCTTTTTAATGCATAGACTGATTTATCCATTTAGGAAGGAGAGAATGTAGGGACTTGGATTTATTGAACATCTACATGTGCCAGGTACTGTACAGGATGTTTATATATGTGTGATTTCATTTATTAATAGGAATAATTAAGGTTATGATGTACAGTTATTGTTATTATGCTGAATACTTACTCTGTACAAGACACTAAAGGGCTTCCCAGGTAGCACGGTGGTAGAGAATATACCTGCTAATGCAGGAGACACTGATTCAATCCCTGGGTCTGGAAGATTCCCTGGAGAAGGAAATGGCAACCCACTCCAGTATTCTTGCCTGGGAAATTCCACGAGCAGAGGAGCCTGGTGGGCTACCATCCACAGGGTCGCAGAGTTGGACATGACTGACGCGCACACACAGACACACCAGACACTAAACTGTAAGTTTTACAGGAGTGATCATAATCAGCCTTTACAATAATCCTACAAGGCAAGAGTTATGATCATTCCAATTTTACAGATGAGAAAAATAAGGCTCAAATAAATCTTCCAATACTAATCAACAGCTAGTAAGTGAGAAAGCCTGATCTTGACATCAAAGTCCACACTTCTGACCTTAAGAGTTGTCATGCCCACTTAAAGCGCAGCTCAGAGGGGTTAAACTTGGTCAGATAGAAATCAGTTAAGTCCCAGGTCAATCTGATTGATTGAGTCACTCCCTATTTTGTTCCAGAAAAGCAAACAGGCACTTCCTCATGACTACAAATACTCATTTTTTTCTAGAATTCTCCAAATACATTATTCATCCTGCGCCCCTGCCAATTTCATAATGCGGACAGAATTGATTTTATTATAATTATTCTTTTTTATAATTGATTTTTAAATTATCATCATTCTATAATTATTACCCCTCACTTTTTTTTCTTCCTGCAAGTGAGAAAACTAAACCACCCAGAATCTTCCCTGAAACTTGCCCCGACCCCCAGCATCTGACAGACTCCAGATCAGAGTACATCGGACACTGTGAAAACGAAGCCAAGGCGGCTGATGGATCGCGGGGCGGCTGATGGATCGCGGGGCGGCTGATGGATCGCGGGGCCCCCGACGCACGCAGGGTTGCGCAGCCGAGCCGGGCGGGAAGCCCTTCACACTCTGCTCTTGGACAGCAGTGCAGGCAAGGCTCCCAACTGACCCGCCCCGTCGGGGGCGCCTCTCTGTCCACAGTCTCACTCACACTTTTAATCAGGGAGCCTTCGTCCCCAGGCCAAGAATGGATACAGAGGGGCGTGCCTACAGGTCTTGAGAAAAGAGAGGAGCGTGGGGCTCACCCCTCGCTGTCATTGCCTGAACAAGGGTACTTGGTTTGTTGCTTTAGAAAGGAAGCGTCTTCATCAGACTTTGCAAAAGGGCCTTTTTTTTTCCCCCACTAATTACGCCCCAGGCAATGGCTGCGAGGTGGGGGGTGGAAGGAACATTTAAACCTAATGTAATCCACGCAAAACGCCAAACCCAGATTTGACCCTGGGGGAGCCCGAGCTGTGGAGGGGCGTGCTCGCAGGGCAGAGAGGTAGCAAGACTAGACTTCTCTGGGGTTTGCTTTCTGATACTCCCAGAATTCCCCTGCCTACCTGGGAACGTGCATCGCAGGGAGAAATAAATGGTCTCATACTGGTGCTTTTTTTTTTTTTTTAAGGATTAGAAGAGAAGAAATAGCTTTTGTTTTCTTTTTTTCCCAGTTGGTTAACCATGACATTCGACCTACAGGCTTAGAAAACAACTTGAGTAGCAGTGTGAGTGATTAGACAAGACAACAGCCTGGGGTATTCTCTTCTGGAAGGGGGGAAGCCCAGGCTGTCTTTTCTTCTAAAACGTGTGGCAATCATCAGAAAAGAGCAGCTGTCAAACTCGCCTCCTGCCCCAGTGGGGCTGCGAGGTGGCTGCCATCTTTATTTAATTGGTTTATTAATCTTATAACGCGATACAAACCTCTGTCTCTCTGCTCCCCTAGTTAAGCAGGCTTGGGTTTTGTAAATATGTTTAAGTAAGCTCCAAACCCCACAAGCCTTCTCTCCTCATGGTTACAGTCTCCCGCCAGGCCAGACCCCAGCCAGAACTGAAATGAATAAACGGCTGTCCCTCCCAGTCCATCTGCTCCCTTTGGGGGGTGGTAATGTGAGGGCAGGACGTTTGGAGGGAAGAAATGTCCTTCACCTCATCGGAAGTTACTGTGCTCCTTGACGGGAGGGCTGCTGTTCCATGCAGAAGCGTGAATTAAGAAGTCGAGAGGAAGAGGAGAGAAAAAGACACCATTCAAACCTTTATATATAAAGCGCTCCTTCTCCCAGCCTCCCGTACTTGTTGGGGAGGAGATCTAGTTAACAAAGGAGCAGCCCTTTTCTAGGACTCTGTGAACTCCTGAAGACAATGCCCCATCCGGGAAAAAAGAGGAAATGTGAGGCCAAAGGGAGATAGATAGATGGTGGGATTGTCCAGAGACGGATCTGGGCAAAAATGCGCATGCTCTACAACTGTGTGTTAGCAGCTGTGTGCTCATCTGTCTCACCCGATACACCGTGAGTCCTAGCAGGCTAGGACTAGCACCACGTACAATGCAAAGAACATAGTCTTGAAGGAGGAAAATAAGGAAGGAAGGCAGGAAGCATAAAAGTAGAGAGGAAAGAAAAGTAGGAAGTACATGGATTAGATGGATAGATGGATGGATGAAGGGATGGACAGGGGATGGATGAGTAGACAAGTGGATGGGTGGATGGGTGGATGAGGTGATAAGGATTTGGATGAGAAACTACACTCTTTACAGACTCTGTGGCTCCAGAAAACCAAGCAATGGTGTTTCTTTTGCAGATTGTTCTATTGGAAGACTCTCTTTTCTAGGAGAATCCCCAGAAAGTGTGGTCAGAGACCACTTAGGTGATATATAGCACCCAAACAATGCCAGCAAGAAGGAATAATTCCCCATCTGTCTCCCGGTTATTTTGGAAACAAGATGCTAAACAACTCACTGCTTGGGTTATAGAGGTTATCTTTACTTATTCATCTATTTGTTTTACCGAATTGTGTCCAAAGGGCTTCAGGCACCCAGAGTAAGCAAAACTGCAAAACTTAAATCTACCATCTGGACACTTCTAAACATCTGGACGTTTGGTATCACGCCGACCACAGCTCAGAGTCCTGTGGCTGTGGAGTTATAACCCAGAGCAGCGGGAGGGCACAGGAGGAAGCATAAATTAGAGTATCTAGAGTGATCATCTGTACAGACGTGAGAGCTGGACCACAAAGAGGGCTGGGCGCCGAGGAGTTGATGCTTTTGAACTGTGGTGTTGGAGAAGACTCTTGTGAGTCCCTTGGACTGCAAGGAGATCCAACCAGTCCATCTTAAGGAAATCAGTCTGAATATTCCTTGGAAGGACTGATGCTGAAGCTGAAACTCCAATACTTTGGCCACCTCATGCGAAGAACTGACTCTTTGGAAAAGACCCTGATGCTGGGGAAGATTGAAGGCAGGAGGAGAAGGGGACGACAGAGGATGAGATGGTTGGATGGCATCACTGACTCAAGGGACATGAGTTTGATCAAGCTCCGGGAGTTGGTGACGGACAGGGAAGCCTGGCGTGCTGCGGTCCATGGGGTCGCGAAGAGTCGGACATGCCCTGAATGTCCAGATTTCAACTGCTCTGAACCATGGTCAAACCATATCTCAACTTCCATTTGAAAAATGTGGTTGCACAGATAAGGGCGTAAAAGAGAGAGTATGAGGGAGAAGGGAGAGGAAGAGGAAGAAAGGACAGGGAAGGAAAGCGAGCAGCAGGAAAGGAGCTGGTTGGGGGCACATCTCTGAGCAGTGAGATGCGGTAGCCGCAGACCGCACAGGGTGCTCCCGATGGGGTGCTTTTTCCAGAGCGTGAACTGTTCCCCCAACCCCAATTCCAAGATCCAGATGGAAACAGCCAGAGCACCAGGTCTCCTGGAGTATACCTCACCAGTGTTAGTCACAGCCCTCCTCTTTCTCAGCCCAGCAATGTGGGCCTCCCCATTCTACAGGGAAGAAAGTTAAGGCTCAGAAGGGAACAGAATCTATCCAGTTACGAGCGAGAAGGCAGAGGTAAGGGGAAGCTCCTTGCCTCCAGGGCATCTTTACCAGCGGGAGGAGGACAAAGAAGCCTTACCTGAAGTCCTCACTTCCCGCTGCCCACACACGCCTCAGAGAAGAGGCCAGACAGCAGGGAGAGCTAGAGACCGCTTCAGTTCAGTTCAGTTCAGTCGCAAAGTCGTGTCCAACTCTTCACGACCCCATGGACCGCAGCACGCCATGGCTCTCTGTCCATCACCAGCTCCCGGAGTTTGCTCAAACTCATGTCCATCGAGTTGGTGAGGCCATCCAGCCATCTCATCCTCTGTCGTCCCCTTCTCCTCCTGCCTTCAATCTTTTCCAGCATCAGGGTATTTTCCAATGAGTCAGTTCTTCACATCAGGTGGCCAATGTATTGGAGCTTCAGCTTCAGTTTCAGTCCTTCCAATGAATATTCAGGACTGATTTCCTTTAGGATGGATCGCTTAGAAGTCTGAAAAAGATTGGCACGGAAACACACACACATGCACACACCCGTACACACACACAAGAACACATATACCAAATGTCCCTAAGAGTCATTTTACTTTAAACCCATTAAAAGAAAAATCTCCTCCCTGCCTGCCAACCTTGCCTCCACAGGGTCCCCCTCCCTGCCTGCCGACCTTGCCTGCTCTCAGCCATTCCCGGCTTGCTGTGATGTGTTTTTGTTTTCTGTCCAGGGTGATTGATTACAGAAGAGCAAATTAGCTCCCACTGCTTTTAAGATGCATTTCCTCTCTTAAAGAGAAGATGGTGTGAGCATCACTTCTGTCTCCCCTCTGCCTGCCTGGCTGCCGGCTGCAGTCACTGCAACATCAGGGGGGCATTCTCAGCAGGGAGGAGGGCCACGGGCTCTCTGAGAATCCACAGCCCTCCCTAATGCCCAGTCCTGCACCCACCCTGCCTCCCCCCTCTCCTCTTCTTAGACCCCAGGGCATCACCCTGCTTACTCCAGGCTTTTACCTACCTCTGTGCTTGGACCTGTGCATCCAGCTGCCTCGCACAAAGTGGACAGTGTTGAATGAACAAATAAATGATGGACGAAGGATAAACACTAAGATCTCAGCTTAATGAAATAGACGTTCTCCCTCTCCCCCCCTCCCCCAGATGCCCTGGGCCATTCTACTCAAAGTGCCCGACCTGGACCAGAAGCATCGGGAATCACCTGGGAGCAAGGTTTCCAGGATCCCAGGTCATCTAGATCCAGATATGACCTTGAGAAGCATTGCTACATGCTCCTAAGTGGAGGCGGGCCGGTGGACAAGATGACCTCTTAAAGACCCTCATTGCCTTATGTGTGCCTCCAATCAACATGGCAGGTGTCAGATAGCTATGATCAGGGAAGGTTTAGCTTGGGGTCGTAACAGCCAGGGTGCTGGCCTAGGAGGGGGAAGGTGGAATTTCAGCTCTTCCTCTCTGTCTAGCCCTTCCTGCTGTTCTGCTCCTTTGGGGGTCCCTGCTGACAGATCCAAAGCACCACATGGCTTTGCTCTAACTAATTGCCAACAGTTGGCTGTAGCTACACTCCTTATTCAAAAAGCCTCATTAATCTCCTAATGCCAGTGTAGCCACGGCTGCTAACGGTGTGCTCACCTCCCAGCACCCAGTTCCCGGGGGGGCAGGAGGACATCCTGGCAGCAGAACAGCAGGAAACAGCTTCCTTCTCAAAGGCCTCAGCCAGTGCCTGGGGACAGGGAGCCAGGCTGATGTGGAACCCAGCTAAGCCCTGCCTCTGGCTTGGAGTGGTCCTTGGAATGGACAGGCTAGGAGGCCTGTCCCAATTCTAGGCCATCCGTGGGTCAGGGAGCCCTGCAATGACTCAGGTGGTGGAAGAGTGGATTCCAACGACCCTAGGAGGAAGGCTATCTGCAACCTCTGGGATGAGCTGAGCTGCCCTCTCACGGCCAAATTAAGAAGTCTGTCCCTTTATCCCTTGGATATAGGGATAAGCTCTACCTTGGAAGACCTTTCAGGATGCTTGGAGATATGGAAGAGGAGCATTCTTGGAAGTTCATGGTGATGAAGACCTGAAGAAGTTCAGAGCCTCTTTCCAAGACTCGAGTCTGAGGCTGGAACTTGTGCTTTTCCTACGGTTCAGAGAACAGGACTTAAATGTTCTCCTGCTTCTCCTTCTCAAAGTTCTGCTTCTGTGGGTTTGTCTTGCCAAGAATATAAATTCTTCAGGGAAAGGATCTGTTGTGTTTTTCACACCTGGTTCCTGGTACCTGGCTCTGCTATCCCATCAGCCATCCACCTAGACTCAACCAGGGGAAAAAGAGAGTGCGAGGGAGGAAGAAGAGAAAGAAAGAAAAGCCAGGGAAGGAAAGAGCAAGGGAGCTCTCGGGGGGCAGGTCTCTGAGCGGCGAGAATATGATGACTGCTGAGAATAAGATGCTTAATGAAGGCCGATGGCAATGCCCCCATCCCGCGGCTGTGGGACTGGTCCAGATGGGTGAGTTACTCACTAGCCATGGGATTGAGCTGGGCCAGCTTAGGGCTTTATTCTCTTTCTTCTTCTAACATTTTAATGTGAAAATTTTCAGACAGAAATGTGAAAGAATTATATAGGCAATGCTAATTGTCTAATAAATATGGCGGGTATATGGGGGGTTTTTTGTTTTTTGTTTTTTCTGTCTTTGTTTTTCAAATGCACCCTCTGGCCTCTGTCAATTCCATCAGTATTGCCAGGGCGGATGGGAGCAGGCATCCTGCTCCCCACACAGTAGTTATTAGAACAACACTGCTCTCTGCTGACCACAGGCAGTCATTTCTCTGAGACAGCTCTTCTGCAAAAGACTGGGGAAGTGTTGGATCAGATTGTTCCTGCTCAGTCATCTGCTTCATCCCTCTTGTACTGTCCATTGCCAAGATGCCTCCTTAGTGCTGTTGGGACCCATCCAGGCACGGCGGTGGGCACCAGGACTGAGATGCAGCTGAGCTCAGACAGTTAAATAAATGTATTAGGCGAGCTAATGTCCTTGTATCTTTATTGTCCTACAGCCACTTGCTGAGCCCCTGCTGACATGAGGCTGAGCGCCAGGGCTGTAGTGCAAAGCTGTGACTCCATTCCGTGGACGAATAACTTGAACACGCTGAGCCTCATTTTCCTCCATGCTGAAATGGGGACCACCGGACTCTGTCTTCCCTGGGGAAAGGAAGGGCTGTGATGCAGAGGGAGAAAGACAGCAATAAATCCCCATGGCCTCAGACCCACCTGAAAGAATTAGAAAGCATTAGCCTTCTTAAGGCAACAATGAACCCACTGACTTCACGTAAATGAAAAGATTTGTTGACTTCAGGTAAACACCCTGGGCCTTGATCTGTCTGATGTTAACTACCCTGAGATGTTGTTGTTCAGTCACTAAGCCATGTCTGACTCTTCGCAAGTCCATGGACCGCAGCATGCCAGGCCTCCCTGTCCTTTGCTGTCTCCCAGAGTTTGCCCAAGTTCATGTCCGTTGACTCGGTGATGCCATCCAATCATCTCTGAGATAGCCAATGCTTAAATATCTCTAGCAGTGGGAAAGGGTGAAGCAGAAGGGATCATCCCAAGCCCCGGCCACCTAGAGGGTCAAAGTCTCTGTGTAACTGGGAGCTGAGAGAGCGGGCCTCCTCTTTGCCTGGCCTTGGCCACTTGTGTTATTCAGGGTCAGGTAGAGCAGTGGTTCTCAGACTTGACCTGTCAGATTCACCTGGAGCGGCTGTTAAACCCAGCCTCACCCTCAATCTGTGATTCAGTATGTGTGCAGGGGAGCCTGAAAATTTGCATTTCTAACAGGATCCCAAGTGAGCAGACCAGACTGAGAACTCCCAGGCTAGGCTGTGCTGCAGTAATGACTCATGAATCTCAGTAGCTTCACACCATGAAAGTTTATTTCTTGTTCATGCTGCATATGGAATACGAGTCAGCGCATCTCTGCTACACACAGTCACTGGAGGACTCAGGTCAACAGATGGCTCATCATCTTATAGCTGCAATTTCTGGAACATCTCACCTTCGAAGCTGCTGTGACAAAGGAAAAGAAAGTGAAGAATCACATTTGGGCTTTTAACTGTCTCAGCCCAGAAGTGAGGACACTAATTATGCCCATTGACATTTCACCAAGCACAACTACTCACAAAGCACTGCCCATGTTCCAGGTACAGGCTTTCCATGTCCCTAGAAGGAGAGGGAGTTGAACTGGATATTAGGGATCACCTGGACTGTAACCCTGCCACCCCAGCATATATGTTCTCACTCACAGGAACATGTGCAAACAAGTCAACATGGAGTGGTGGTTATAGGGACACGCTTTCAGCTTCTTACATGCTGGTCATAGAGCAGTGATGGCGATGATGGTGATGATGGGAAGATGATGGTGATGATGATAGTGGTGGTGGTGATGGTGGTGATGATGGTGGTGGTGGTGATGGTGGTGATGATGGTGGTGGTGATGGTGGTGATGATGGTGGTGGTGATGGTGGTAGTGATGATGGTGGTGATGATGATGGTTGGTGATGATGGTGGTGGTGATGGTGGTAGTGATGATGGTGGTGATGGTGATGGTGGTGGTGATGGTGGTGGTGATGATGGTGGTGATGGTGTTGATGGTGGTGGTGGTGATAGTGGTGGTGATGATGGTGGTGGTGGTGGTGGTGGTGGTGATGATGCTGGTGGTGGTGATGGTGGTGGTGATGATGATGGTGGTGATGGTGGTGGTGGTGATAGTGGTGCTGATGATGCTGGTGGTGATGATGGTGGTGGTGATGATGGTGGTGATGGTGGTGATGATGGTGGTGGTGGTGATGGTGGTGGTGATGATGGTGGTGGTGATGATGGTGGTGATGGTGGTGGTGATGGTGGTGGTGGTGATGGTGGTGGTGATGGTGGTGGTGGTGATGATGATGGTGGTGGTGATGATGGTGGTGATGGTGGTGGTGATGGTGGTGATGGTGGTGATGTGTGGGTGGTGGTGATGGTGGTGATGGTGGTGGTGGTGGTGGTGTGGTGATGATGTGGTGATGGATGATGATGATGGTGGTGGTGGTGATGTGGATGGTGATGGTGTGATGGTGGTGGTGGTGGTGGTGATGGTGGTGGTGGTGGTGGTGATGGTGGTGATGATGGTGGTGGTGTGTGATGATGGTGGTGATGGTGGTGATGATGATGGTGGTGGTGATGGGTGGTGTTGATGGTGTTGTGGTGATGGTGGTGGTGGTGGTGGTGATGGTGGTGGTGATGTTGATGGTGGTTGTAATGGTGGTGGTGGTGGTGGTGATGGTGGTGATGATGGTGGTGGTGGTGATGGTGGTGATGGTGGTGATGGTGGTGGTGGTGGTGGTGATGGTGGTGGTGATGTTGATCGTGGTGGTGATGGTGGTGGTGGTGATGATGGTGGTGGTGGTGATGATGTTGGTGATGACGGTAGGCAATAACTACTGAGTGCTTCCTATGTGCCAGGAACTGTCCTAAATGCTTTCTGTGTGTTAACTCACTTATCTCTCACAACAGCACTAATGGTAAGGACCATGTACACTTCCATTTTACAAATGAGGAAACTGAAACAATGTGTGATTATGTAGTTTTCCCAGGTCACACAGGTAGGGAGACACACAGCTGGGATTGTCACCCAGCCAGTCTGACTCTAGAGGCCATGTTTTCAACCACTGTTCTGCTCCATCACTGTGCAGTTAATTTTGTTTTTGAAGAGAGAATAGAGGAGACTCTGGTGGGAAGGCCGAGTTTCTGGATAAGCTGATAGTTCAGACTATTCTAAACATAAACAGTTCTGCAGAGAGCAACACCACACCAGTAACCCTACTGATATAGGGAGTCGGCTCAAGCCGGATATGTTAATATGGGATCCAGTTCCAACAGAGGGCCTTTAAGGCCCTCACTGATGCCCCATCCCCTAAAAGAACACAGTCTTCCTAGTAGCTTTTCAGTGACCAAAAGGATGAGATAAGACACCTCTTGACTTTTCTCATAGAATTGCCTCCCAGATCATACAGGTCCTCCTAAAATGGGGACCCAGGGATGTCCTCACTCCACTCTGTCCCTCTTTACCCCCAACCCCTCCCCTTGGCCCTGTTCCACCCAGAGGAACATGGCCAGCTGTGATGTGACCCCCAGAGGTCTCAGCACCTCCTCTCACCACTGTTGAGCTCAGCTCTTACCTGAAAGCATTGTAGGAGCAGACTTTGAGTCTTAGTGTTGCTGAAGGGCAATCCCAGTGAGTAGTGACTAAAACAGCTCTTCAGGTTAGAACACCTACATGAAAAATGAGCCTTTCTCCCACTGATAGTGATAGGCTCTCAAAACGTCATGGGTGATGCCAATGAAAACCGTTCCTCTATTGTGTCTTATTAAAGACCCACATTCGGGCTTCCCTGGTGGTCTGCTGGTTAAGAATCCACCTGCCAATGCAAGGGACACGGGTTCAATTCCTGGTCCAGGAAGATCCCACATGCCGCCAAAGCAACTAAGCCCGTGGACCACAACTACTGGGCCCGCACTCTAGAGCTTGTGAACCTCAACTACTGAGCCCACAGGCAAAACTACTGAACCCGGACGCCTGGAGCCGATGGTTCGCAAGAGAAGCCACCATTGTGAGAAGCCCATGCATTGCAATGAAGAATCGCCCCCCTCTCTCACCGCAACTAGAGAAAGCCCGCTCTCAGCAACGAAAACCAGCCCTGCCAAAGATGATAATAAATAAATAAATAAATCTTTAACCATATTTAAATTTAAATCCCAATTCCACAAGAAATCCGGAACGGAGGAGCTAGAAAAAAGTACAGCTGGGAGACAGAAATCCAAAACTTGGTTTTTTCCTCACCAGCGGAGTAGGACTCGCCTGCCGAAAGGGCCTTCGGCTGATCCAAGAATGGCCAGCAGAGGGCGCTAGTCTGGGGCCTCGGAGAGCTTCAGAGTCTTCGCTTCAGTTTGGCCTTCTCCAGTCAGTCCTGGTATTCCTAGGGTTACATCATCAAGAGGGGTTTGTTAAAACCAAGCACAGGATATTCAATGATCCCTGTTAGCGCATCAAAGGGAGTCAGTCTTTGGCCTCAAAACGTCAGATTTCTTCCCTGGGGTTTACAATTCTCTCATTTCCTGTTTTTCTTAATAAAAGTTCAAAATCTCCCTGGCCATGATTTTTGAAACACTACAGTTTTCAAGGCGATCTAAAAATACTGGCTATTTTGTTTAGACAGCTATCAAAGATCCAAGGCCAATTATTCCATCCATTTCCCTCTCTCTCACACACCCTCACACAGATACACACACACACACACATTCACTCAACAGCCATCATTTCTGCTAACAGTTGAAGGCTTTGTCTACAACCTGGGGTCTGACTGAGGAGACAGGCGGCTGAGAATCGACTAAGCGCTCAGACCAGCTCTTCTGCCTTGAAGGCCTGCGCTGGGGGGTCTCCGCCTGCCCAGGGGCCTGCCTGGCCCTCCCAAGGCACAGTGCTATCAAGCAGTGACTAAAGCGATTCTCTCTGCCTGAAGCTCCAGGTGGTCAAAGGCATGCGATCATGTCTTCCCTTTCCTGCAAGAGTCAGACGGACGGGCAGTGGGAATGGTGCTGTGAACAACAAGTGATAACCTCTCACTTGTCAGCTCATTCTGACATGTAAGGCATGTTGCCTACACAGCTCCCGGAGGGCGCCCCACGGGCTCTGACTCCAGACTGAGAATGAAAAACTAAGGATCGAGGCTTTCACATTTTGCGAGAACAAACAACAGAGGCAGACCTGGGACCTTCCCCAGCTCGCCTTCCTGCCCGTGTGTGTTGGCGGGGAGGGGAGGGGAGGCAGGCGGATCCAGCACTGCCCTGCTTCATCCCCGCCCAGCTGCTCAGCTTCCTACCCCCAGTTCAGGCCCACCCGTCCCTGTGAAGGTGCGGTAGTTTGCTGTGCTGTGCTTAGTCGCTCAGTCGTGTCCAACTCTTTGCAACCCCATGGATTCAAACCTGCTGGGCTCCTCTGTCCATGGGGATTCTCCAGGCCAGAACACTGGAGTGGGTGGCAGTTCCCTTCTCCAGGGGATCTTCCCAAGTCAGGATTGAACCCAGGTCTTCCACATTGCAGGCAGATTCTTTACCATCTGAGCCAGCAGGGAAGTCCATGAATGCTGGAGTGGGTAGCCTATCCCTTCTCGAGGGGGTCTTCCAGACCCAGGAATCAAACCAGGGTCTTCTGCATTGCAGGAGGATTCTTTCCCAGCTGAGCTACCAGGGTGTCTCATTAATTTTCTAGGGCTGCTGTAACAAAGGACCACAGACGAGTGGCTTAAACAGCGGAAGTGTACTATCTCACAGTTCTGAAGGCTCTGTGTTCAAAACCTCAGTGAGTAATAACGCAGATGTCCCTACCGCTTCCACGCCACCTCTCCAATCCACATCAAGCTGAAAGCCTTCTGCATGGAGTTGGGAGGGTTGATTCCTTCAGGGAGTCATGAAGGAAGGTCTTCCTTGCCTCTGTCCTAGTTTCTGCTGGTTTGGCAGCAATTGTTAGTGTTTCTTGGCTTATCAAGGCATCCTCCCAATCTCTGCCTTCATCTTCACATGGTGTACTTTCTGTGTGCATATCTGTGTTCAAATGTCCCCTTTTATAAGGGCACCAGTCATATTGGATTAGCACCCACCCCGATGACTTCATGTTGACTAATTACATCTGCAGGGACTCTATTTCCAAGTAAAGTCACAATCTGAGTTACTGGCATTTGGGGGGGGGGCAGGTGGTGGTTGGTGGTGTGTGTTAGGAAATCTCAAAATCCGTATATGAATTTGAGATAAATACAATTCAACCCATAATAGGAGGGTATACCCTCCCAAAACCACCAACTCATCTGCCAGATTAGATGGGATGCCTGTGTCCAGGGGATAAAGAGGAAAAAAAAAATCATTCATTAATTAGATTCTAGATGTAATTTCTCCAGCTTGCTAGCCTATCAGTACAGATTGGAAATCTCCCTGAGTAATAACCCAAATGTCCCCACCTCTTCGACTCCACCCCTCCAATTCACATCAAACTGAAAGCCTTCTGCAAAGTTGCCCCAAGTATTATTGCAAATCCTCGGGGCCTGTTTCATGTCTGCCCTTGAGCAATTCTCTCACTGTGGCTGCTCTGAGATGCCTGGGGACGCTCCACCTGCCACTCTGATCTCACCTGCTTTGAGCCACGCAGTTCCTCCCTGCGGACCATCGCTGATCCATCACGCACCGTCTCCAGGGTCCTGACCTTCTCAGTACCTATCCTGTTGTGCACGGCCAGTTTGAGAATGAAGTGGAGTCCGTCGGAAACGGCTCTTTCCCCTTCATGGAACACTGTTAAGAGGCTCTTTGTGCCTTAACAGCTTATAGAGTTTGCTGAAACAACACTTTCTGGTTTCAGTAAGAATCGCTTTTTCTTTTGGAGAGCACAGATTAGCACCGAGCCAAAGGTGATTTCAAGTGACCGCCACCAGATTATACTCTTCCCATCTAACAAGTAGTGTCTTTCCCAGGAGCAAGCTGATCGTGCCTCAGAGTGCCTTCTCCCGGAGCATTCCTTGGCTCCCCTGCACGTGGGCTTCTATAGAACAATCCTGATTTCCTAAGACGTGGCCTCTTATATCTGGACCCCATCAGCAGACATACATTGAGGCTCTTTCTCAGAATCTACTCGACCTCAAAGCAAGCAGATCACTAGCAGGTCAACTTCATCAGGTTCCCAGATGATCCCAGAAGCATCTTTCTCACACTCACATCTTTCTCAGCACGTCTTAAGAATCTACTGAGTTCTATTCATGCACTAAGTAAGAACTAAGGCTACAAAGATGAATGTGACGTGGTCCCTGTTCTCAAAGGATCTGCAGTCCAGCTGAGGAGACAGTCATTAGGAAAATATTTTCAACACAAAATCATGGACTGAGTGATAAAGGCACATAAATAGAGCAATAAAGTGTCATAGACGTTTTTGCCCAGTCCAAAGAAGGCTTTCAAGGAGTGGAAGTCTGAGATGACTTTTAAAGGTGAAGAACACAGGACAGGTATCCTAAGCAAAAGGCGAGGTCCTGCACGAAAAAGTCCATGAATCATGACGCATCGAGGCACATGCAGAGAGTTGAGCCAGATCTGTGCTGTGCCATAGAGCTTGGATTTGGTCCTGCAAGCAGTGGGGAGCCGTGGGCAGATCCTAAATGAGTGATGTGTTCAGATTTGCCTTACAGATCAAGCACTCTAGCAGGGCTAGCAAAGAATGGGGGTGGGAGAGAGACAAAACTAGAGGAAGCAAGACCAGTTCAGAGCTCTTAATATCATCTAGGCAAGAGGTGATGGAGTCAAGTCATGAAGGAATAGAGAAGAAAGGGTAAATCAAATAGGAAGTGAAATCAGCAAGAACTAGATTAATTGGATATGGAAGGGTGAGGGAGGTTGGGGGATCCCAAGTGACTCAGGGTACCAGGTGGATGACCAAGAGGGTAATACAGGATACAGACAAAGGAACCCCTGTCTTTCCAGAGGTGGAAACACAATGTCACATTTAGTTTTCTGGCTCCCTATCACCCCTGACGCTTTCTACTCCCAACTTCACATTAGACATGATGAACTTAAGGGTGTGGGACCCCTGGGGGAGTTCATGTCTTCCCTAAAGAATTTACATTCTAATAGAGAAAATAGACATGTGTGATATAAATATGTATAGACTCAACTACCTATAATTCCACCACCCCTTATCTACAATTACAAAATCCACAAAACCCAGAAAATCCAAAATAAAAAGCTTTTTTAAAAAATAAATTTGAAGCTCATTTAGCAACAAAACTAAATGTAATTAACTTGTACTCACCATTGATCCATCAACTGTGGCCAAGGGGTAGGTTCTACATATTCACGATGGCTCCCATTGGAGCCATATGACAGGAAATTGAGAATTTCCCAACAGAAAAAGGGGTGGGAGCCTGTACCTAGAAAAGACAAAGGGGGCTGTGAAGGCCCCACAGGAGCTGTATCCTCTATTCTCGTAAGAACCTGAATGCAGGCAAGATTACTTACTTACAAGTACTTACTTATACGATTGGATGCTCAATTGCTTCAGTCATGTCCAACTCTTTGCAACCCTATGGACTGTGGCCTGCCAGGCTCCTCTGTCCTTGGGATTCTCCAGGCAGGAATAGTGAAGTGGATACCATGCCCTCCTCCAAGGCATCTTCCTGACCCAGGGGTCAAATCTGCATCTCCTGCATCTTCTGCATTGCCGGGTGGATTCTTTACCCACTGAGCCACCAGGGAAGCCCACTTATAAGATTACTTACAATAATTACAAGATTATTTCTCCATTGTAGAGCTGGAGAAACTGAGGCTCAGATTTATCTGAAGTCACCCGACAAGGACTCAAACCTAGAATGAAAACCTCTTCTATGAGATGAGAATTTGCAAAGGGCTACTGGGACCTGAACTGTCTTTGAGACTAAAACTTGCATGACTTGTCCACTTCACTTTCTGGTTGCTTTGGTGATGATTAAACACCACCCACAGACATGTTTAGCTCACCTGACTCTAACCCTCCCCTCTCTAATCCATGGGTTAGGAGCAGGGTCTCTCCTAGGAGATTTTTCCTGGATCGAGAAACTGTTTGATACTCCCCATGGAAAGAGAAAAGCCACAGAACAGCTCCTGAATTTTAAAACCAGAAGTAGGCTCTGCGGAAAACTCGGACAGGTAGTAGGTGTGGAGGGTGCGTCCGTGTCTCTGCAGGTGTAGTTTCCATGTGCTGCATGTGGCGTGTCTAATATCCAAGGGAGCAGGGGTCAACTCTCCAGGGATGCCATCGGGTATGCTAGTATCCCCCCGCTCTAGGCTGGAGGGCTGGTATGGATACCTGGGTTCCCTTTGTGGAGAAGCGAGGACAAAGCCACGGTCCAGGGCTCTGGTTTGTTGATGCCTCAGTCCTCCAGCTGCAGCTGAGATCTGTTCAACCCTGAGCCCGCAGCGGCAGACTCAGACCCATCCCAGCTTGGACATCAGGACTGCCTTTTCCTAAGGAGCCGAGAAGATCCTGTTGCTCAATGTTCCTGAAACTCAGTCAGCATCCAGCCTTTCTCAGGGCAAACATTCAACTCGGGGACAGAGGCCCTGTTTCATTCCTGCAGTGAATTCCCCTTCCTGGACCTCATTTCCAACCTGGGTTCCTGTGCTGGAATTCCTGCCTGTGTCCAGAACCCCAACCAGTGTCCAGTTCCCGTGGGACAAGGACACTTCCTTGCTTTTGTTTCCACCCTCATCTTGGGTTTCCAGGTTTTGCCCTGATCACGCCTCGCCCCCATCAAATCTCACCCCCATGCTACCCGCCGGCTGACCTCCCTGAATCCCTATTTATGTTTGCTGAATGAGCTAATAAATTACTAGCTGCTATATGGGAGGCACTTAAAGACCAAGTATCTACTCTAAGGGCTCAATATTTCATGAAATAACGTTCATCTAATAATTTAGCATTTTGAAAATGGTAGCAAAAATGAATAAGAGATTGCCAAACGCTGTGGAGAAAATGAATCACTTTGTCACGGAGGATTTCACAGAGGGGGTAAGATGCGAGCTGTTTTCAAAGCACAATTAGTAATCTTCCCATCAGAAAAGGAGAGGACACTCGGGCAGAGGAGGCGGCCCACACGAAGGCATATGGCAGGACAATCTCAGAGAACTGCCTGCTCCTGGACCCCCACGGCTGTTCCCTGCACACCCGTTGTGATGTCCGCATGACCTCTTGTGGGACGTACCAGCTATTACCCATCAGCACCCCCTCTAGATACTGAGCTCTGCCTTGGTCCCTAATCCTCCCATTCTCAGCCGGTCACAGGCTGCCATAAGGCCAACCTCACCTTACAGAGAAATGTCCAAAATGACTGACATTGTCTTGTTTCAAAAAGCTTCCTGGGATTTTTCCTTCCTGGGGTTGTTCCTCCCGAAGCTTCCTAGGGTTGAAAATGGAGCAAGGTCTGCCTTTGGTGCTAACCTGTCCTCCTGTCCCTGGAATCTGCTGTGCCCTCGTCCAGGAGGGGAACAGAAGAAATGTCTCCGCCCCACCCCCCTTCTCATCTTGCAGACCTGGGCCCCCAACGTGACCCTTTAGGCTCATTTAGGACCTCTGCAGCCCAAGATCAGTCACTCATTTTCCAGTGCTACTGAGTACGCTGGCCTTGCCACCACCACAGAAGGCAATCTCTTGTTCCCTCAGTAAGCTTCCAGTTTGGTTGCTTTCCCCAGGGTTTTGGAAAGCCCAGGCAGACGATGTTCTCCCTGCTTCCTCCCACCTGTAGGGGAGGTAGCAGTGCTGAAAGCTGAGATCAAAACACCGCATAACACGAAGCATCAGTGCCAGCCTGCTCCCCCCCACCCCCTGCCCCGTGCTGCAGACTCGCCTCCACCCCAGGGTACAGAAATTCGCCTTGGACTGGAGTGTATTGTGTCTGTTCCCAGTGTAGGGCCCAGAGACAGAGACGAGGCCGCCCGTTGTTCTCAGCCCACAGGCCTTGCCCTGGAGGCCTCCTGCCTGCATTTTCTCCCCCCACAAGATGCTTTCAGCGCATCTCCCAAGGTCAGATTTGGACCACAGCACTGCAAACAGTTGGACAAGAGATCTGGCATCTGAATCAACCAATGGTTTCCTTCCTCGGGACTAAACGATTTCTGCTGATTTCTACTTATCATCAGCTCTATTATTTAAGTGTTCTATCTCAGGAACAATGGGAGATGAGAACATTTGGAGGGTGATGCTGCCAGCAGCCTTGGGAGCACCACCCGCCCCCCCCACCCCGCTCCTGAAACTTTGGATGCAGGGAGGGCAAAGGGGCTCACTCACCCTCGGCCAGGGTGGACGGAGGGCCACTGGAAGGCAAGGTTTTCTGTGGCAACTTTTCCGGTGGGCACTGGGGGCGGGTGTGTCCCCAGAACGCTGTCCAGCCCTTAGGTCCTAGCATTTCAGTCGTATGAGAGTCCTGGTGTCACTGTCCCTGGCGCATGACTAAGGAAAGATCTGGTGTCTCAGAGGCCTTCTCCCACTTGTGAGTCAGTCCACGCCCAGGGCACACACCACGGCTTGCCTGAGTACTGGAGCGCTCTGGAGCTCAGCACTGCTGCTCTTCCTGGACCAGACAGCTATCCCAAGGGGGTAGAAGACCCGTCACCACCACACCCTAGGACCTTAAGCTGAGACCTCCCTGGACGTGGAAATCCTCTGCCCAGAGCTCGGCTTGCAGGCGTGCACACCCACCGCGCAGTCGCGCCTACCATCTCCGAGGACACCGCCCCTTCCCCGGTCGGCCCAGCCTCTGAGCCGCCCTCCTCTCTGTGCGGCCCCTGCCCTGTCTCTCTCGCTCACACCCCCAAAGCGCCCACTTCTGATCGCAGATCCTTTCCCAGGCAGTTCACGTCCATTGTCTCATTTAATTCTTAGGACCCCCTGGCCAAGGAAGGTGGTTCCCTTGGGCCCATTTTGCACGTGAGAAACAGAAAGGTTAACCAACGTGCCTAGGAGCACGCCACTCGCGATCAGACACTTAAAAGGCAGCCCCCAGTCTGCTCCCCCGTCTGATGCCTAGCCTCCTCACTGTGACTCTCAAGGGGATGTACACATTTTAGAGAATTTCAGGGTGTATCCAGGAAGGCACTTCGGAAGGTCAATTTATTCACTCAACAGACAAATTCTTCAATAGGTGGGTCCTTCAGTACACCTCTGTGCTGAGCACCATGGGGATGAAGACAATCGGCAGGTCGTCTCTTTGGGCCTGTTGGGTCCTTTGCATGTCGGGGTGGGGGGGCGGGGGGGACAAAGCAGGGAACATGGCGGGAGGCTCAGTTATCATCCCTGGAAAGTTTCCAGCAGGTTGACGTCCTGTGGATGACTGGTGTGACATCACACACTCCTAAGAGAGACAGAATATGCAGGAAGGGGTGGATCATTCCCATGCCTGATGCAGCCCAGCCCCATAGCAGACCCCTGACACTGCCCACTCCCTAGGAGGCCCCTGACACTGCCCACCCCATAGGAGACCCCTGACACTGCCCACCCCATAGCAGATGCCTGACACTGCCCACTCCCTAGGAGACCCCTGACACTGCCCACCCCATAGCAGACCCCTGACACTGCCCACCCCACAGCAGACCCCTGACACAGCCCACCCCATAGCAGACCCCTGACACTGCCCACTCCATAGCAGACCCCTGACACTGCCCACCCCATAGCAGACCCCTGACACTGCCCAGCCCATAGCAGACCCCTGACACTGCCCACCCCATAGCAGACCCCTGACACTGCCCACCCCAATAGCAGACCCCTGACACAGCCCACCCCCATAGGAGACCCCTGACACTGCCCACCCCCTAGGAGACCCCTGACACAGCCCACCCACACAGCAGACCCCTGACACAGCCCACCCCATAGCAGACCCCTGACACAGCCCACCCCATAGCAGACCCCTGACACAGCCCACCCCCTAGGAGACCCCTGACACTGCCCAGCCCATAGCAGACCCCTGACACTGACCCCCACAGCCCATAGGAGACCCCTGACACTGCCCCACCCCCTAGGCAGACCCCTGACACTGAGCAGACCCCTGACAACTGCCCACCCCCATAGCAGACCCATACTGCCCACCCCACAGCGACCCCTGACACAGCCCACCCCATAGCAGACCCTGCACTGCCACTCCAATAGCAGACCCCTGACACTGCCCACCCCATAGCAGACCCCTGACACTGCCCAGCCCATAGCAGACCCCCTGACCTGCCCACCCATAGCAAGACCCCTGACACTGCCACCCAATAAGCAGACCCCTGACACAGCCCACCCCCATAGGAGACCCCTGACACTGCCCACCCCCTAGGAGACCCCTGACACAGCCCACCCACACAGCAGACCCCTGACACAGCCCACCCCATAGCAGACCCCTGACACAGCCCACCCCCTAGGAGACCCCTGACACGGCTCACCCCCAGAGTAGACCCACCCCCATAGCAGACCCCTGACACTGCTCACCCCCTAGGAGACCACTGACACTGCCAACCCCATAGCAGAGCCCTGACACTGTCCACCCCATAGCAGACCCCTGACACTGCCCACCCCCTAGGAGACCCCTGACACTGCCCACCCCATAGAGACCCCTGACACTGCTCACCCCCTAGGAGACCCCTGACACTGCTCACCCCCATAGGAGACCCCTGACACAGCCCACTCCATAGCAGACCCCTGACACTGCCCACTCCATAGCAGACCCCTGACACAGCCCACTCCATAGCAGACCCCTGACACTGCCCACCCCCTAGGAGACTCCTGACACTGCCCACCCCATAGGAGACCCCTGACACTGCCACCCCATTAGCAGACCCCTGACACTGCCCACCCCATAGCAGACCCCTGACACTGCCCACCCCATAGCAGACCCCTGACACAGCCCACCCACACAGCAGACCCTGACACATACGCGTCAGTTCCTAGAATAGCATGGAAAAGAGAAGCGCTCACCCACCCAGAGCACACATATGGAGAATTTGAGGTGAGGATTTATTGATGAAGGATGGGTCAGAAACAGTCCTGCCAAGAAAGAGGTCTACTCTCCCCGTCAGCCGGAGGGCGGACACCACGTCTGGGCAGAAGGCTGTCAGTAGAGGGCAGTGGCAGCTCACTCTGGGACAGAAGAAGCTGGGCCACCCCACATTCCTCTGGAGACGCTAAGAACAGCCCTGCTGCTTTGTAACTCTGCCCAAGGCAGGGTACCTGGCGTCGGACACATTATTTCAACCGGAAATAGACACAGCTTTACTTTTCATATTCCACACACATCGTTTCATGTTATTTGACCCTGCCAGACTCATGGGGTAGACTGACACTGTTAGCCCAATTTCACAGAGCAGAACAGGAAGATCCTTGAGATTTTGACTAATCCCAGCTTGCTTAGATAGAAAAAAAAGAAAAAAAATGCTCTGGGGACAAATGTTTGGTCACCCAATCCCCAGTCCGGGGCATCTCTGTTTGTAAACATGGTGATGTGGGCTGAATTCTTCAGTGAAATTTTCACCATCATAATTTTTATAGGCCAGTCTATTTGTCCATACCCTGGAGGGTTAGGAAGAAACAGAAAAAGGAGATTAAAATCAAATTGCACAATAGGGTGCTTTGTAAGCAGCCTTAACAAAACTTTGAATCAGGCAAGTGATACGCATGACTGCCTACCCACTACCTTTAACCCCACCCCCTACTGTCTTTCAAGGTCACACTGGTGACCTTGGAGAGTCATGATTGATTCCACCAGCTATGGATACGGAAATACTGCAGATAATGATGGACACGGAGGACAGAGGGTCCTGCAATCTCTGCCGAGGACCGGAAGCAAGTTCCCACATAGAAACTGACAAGGTCATCAGCCAAAAATCCAAAGTCTGGGGTAATAGGCTTTGTCCTGTCCCCCATTTCTTCCTGGAATGTGGCATATACCAAGACTGGGCTTATTTGGAAATATGACTCCAGGCAATAAAGCTGACAGATTCTTTCAGCCATAGATACACAGCTAGCATGCGAAAAGGGGATTAGGTGAAAATCTACTCACCTTGTAGGCATTCCACTCACAGGATCCAAAGCCACCTCAGCCACACCCAGACCGGAGCTGATATAACTGAAGGCTTGCTGAACCTTGACAGAAGCTGAAAAGGACAGAAAGATGTATGGGAAGGGTGTATAGGATGGAGGAATCACAGGAAAGAAGAAAGAGAAAGCCCAGGTGTCATGGACTAATACCTTCCTCCCTAGGTAGAGTGGGGCATGGGGAAGTAGCCAGAGATGCTGACTGAATGGGCCACCCAACACCCAACTCTGAGGACCCTAAAGAAATTGCAAGATGCAACAAAACCAGAAGAAAAGAAATATTTGGTATCTTCTTTTGTATTCTGCATGTGCACGAGGCAGCTCATGGTAGCCTGTTACTAACGGACTGAACTCCTGCTCCGTCCATCATTAATGGTGTCAAACTCAGGACACACCAGAAAACTCTCCTTTTAGGTTTTACTCGGCGCTTTGATTTTTCAGACCTTTGTGGGACAGGCTCTCTGCCAGGCAATAGGGTCGTCATAGAGGTCATTGAGACATGGTTCCTACCCTGAGAGAACTTGTCACTTCTGGGCCAAACGTGACATGTATCAGATGGAGCAAGCTGCATGCCCCTGCAGAGATGGGGCCTTGGGAGAACAGAGAGGGTGCTCCCTTTTGCCTGTGGACCCAAAGAAAGGTGTTTAGATGAGGAGACTTTTTATAAGCCCACCTCAAATTGAAAAATGAGCACACCACAGGCTGCAGGAATAATGCAGACTATGCCTGTTCCCGGAAGAACTAGAAATCTGGTGTCTTATTTTTAAAACAAATAAATACTAAAGTAGCAGGTATCACACTGATTCACACCTGTGTGCCAGCCTGTCTCTGCTGTCCTGTCATTTCCATTCCCTCCCCATCACCCCCTCCCCATTCCCACTCCTTGAGCTCATTCTATTCTCTATTAACCAACTTCAGTGGGAATGTGTTATGACATCAGTGGGATCTGCTCCTTGGAGGCCCCTCCCCACTCATTATCCTTCCCATCATACTTTGAAGATCACACACAGTTTCCTCTTTTCCACCTTCACCAGCAGCAATTGGGGCTCCTCTCCCTCCTGCTCCCCCAGCCCAGCTACAGTGTACTTCTCTGTCCCAATAGGTATGGCTCCTTCCCACCCCAGGGCCTTACCAAGTGCTGTTCTTTTCTTTTAGCTCATTCCTCTTTCTTCTGACTCCAGTTTGAAAGTTCCTTCCTCAGGGCTGGTAAGATCCCCCTAACATACACTTTCTTAATGCCCTAAATTGTAATTGTCTGTATTTGCTTAAGATCCGACGTTACTGCTGGAACACATTATTCATTAGGGCAGAGGCTGTGCCTATTGTGTCTATTAATGTATACTCAGAGTCTAGCTTAATCGCCCAGGACCAAGGAGGCGCTCGCAAATATTTGTTGCATGAATAAATGAATGGAGATTGTTTTCCCTTCCCTTTTCCACCCTGGCACCTCATCATGTCTTGTTATTTGTTTTCCAGAAAGCGCAATCTGAGATATAATTAAATGTAAAAGACAAATAGCAACGAACGCCCCCACTACTTCATTTCTTGACCTTTACTGTTATTTCCTCTTTTTGAATTTATCTTTTCCCTTTATTTGCTGTATGATTCCTCTACCTACAATACTAAATTTATTTTGTGATTTGGGGCAGTTTAGTAACAGAGCTGGTGCAATGCGTGCTAACTCTTTAAACAAAAATAAAAATTAACCATTTTAGCATAAAAAATATAAAAGACAGCACAGACCAAGGGGAGGCAGGCAAGAATCTGCTCTTTGACAGGCAAAGGATTGCTCTGTCCTCATGAGTGTACTTCCCTTTTCTCCTCCTTATCCTAACCACAGGGAGACCCCTTATTTTGTTCGTTTCAGGGATAAGTGTGACCACGCGGAAGCAGCAGAGGTGAGGACCTGGGGAATACACCTGGCCGCTTCTCCTTTTGCCAGCATCACTGTGAACTTAACAGCTTGAGAAGCTCAGACCCACCAGCTACTGTGGGGTGAGAGGACACTCTCTGACTGACAAGGGCGCCCCCTTCAGGCCAACTCCTCCTCATCCCCACTCCTCCCTCTTCTGGCCCTCATTCCCTCAGGTCTTGGTGACCACATAGCTTCTCTGCTGGTTTTCCAGGCTCTGATCTCTCCCAGCATCAAGTACATCACCACTGGGCTCCCACCAATACCCTCGCTTCAGAACCTGCTGCCTTGGTGGGCAAGCCCAAAGCCCCCGCTGTTTCAACACCCTGCCCAGCCAATCTAATCTCCCCCTGCACTGCAGGCTGTCATCTCCAGCCCGCGTCTTGTACGTCCCAAACTCTGTGTTTTCCTAATCCCATCCCACCCACCACAGCTCCCAGATCTGGTCCTATTCGTTCTTAAGGCCCAGGCTGACTCCCATGAAACTTTTCCATGAAACCTGCCCTGACCTCTCGAGCCCACAGCTGGCTCCCCATGGCTGCATCTCTGGTGACAGCGGGAGTTAACAGCATCCTAGCTGCTGTTGCTTCATCTCCAACTGTTCTCTGTGATTCAGTTCAGTTCAGTTGCTCAGTCGTGTCCGACTCTTTGCGATCCCATGGACTGCAGCACGCCAGGCCTCCCTGTCCATCACCAACTCTCAGAGTTTACGCAAACTCATGTCCATCAAGTCAGTGATACCATCCAACCATCTCATCCCCTGTCATCCCTTTCTCCTCCTGCCTTCAATCTTTCCTAGTATCAGGGTCTTTTCAAATGAGTCAGTTCTTTGCATCAGGTGGCCAAACTATTGGAGTTTCAGCTTCAACATCAGTCCTCCCAATGAATATTCAGGACTGATTTCCTTTAGGATGGACTGGTTGAATCTCCTTGCAGTCCAAGGGACTCTGAAGAGTCTTCTCCAACACCACAGTTCAAAAGCATCAGTTCTTCGGCGCTCAGCTTTCTTTATAGTCCAACTCTCACATCCATACATGACTACTGGAAAAACCATAGCCTTGACTAGACGGGCCTTTGTTGGAAAAGTAATGTCTCTGCTTATTAATATGCTATCTAGGTTGGTCATAACTTTTCTTCCAAGGAGTAAGCGTCTTTTAATTTCATGGCCGCAGTCACCATCTGCAGTGATTTTGGAGCCCCCCAAAATAAAGTCTGCCACTGTTTCAACTGTTTCCCCATCTATTTGCCATGAAGTGACGGGACCAGATGCCATGATCTTAGTTTTCTGAATGTTGAGCTTTAAGCCAACTTTTTCACTCTCCTCTTTCACTTTCATCACAGAGGCTCTACAGTCCTCTGTGTTTGTTTATGTTTAGTAAACATTTTGTTAAATTGCTGATTGGGGGAAACATAGTGATAAGGCCATTACAAGAATCTAAAGGGGGTCAAACTGCAAGCATGGGTGTGTATGTGCACGTGTGTGTGTGCGTATGTGTGCACGTGTTATCAGGCCCAAAGCTGTCTTCCACCTCCTTGGGAAACATTTTGTAGTCACCTCTGTCAGTACCAGAGTAGTGGGATGTTCTGTCCCCGCTCTGACCTCTAATGTCTGGCGTGTGACCCAGTCAGTACCTGCCTTCTGAAGTCGGTATAAAGAGGTGACACTGTGCCCCAGGCAGTCTAACACCTGCTGAACCTACTTGTGTTTGCGCAGCTGAGAACTCAGTCCCAGCGCTGTGGCAAGCCAGCACCAGCAGCGTGCAGGGAGATGGGAGGGGACTGGCAGGAGGAGGCCAGCGGATTCTCACAGACAGGTCCTTGCCGGATTCAAAGTGGTGTCAGAATACAAAGGACTCTGTACCACAGAGCAACGCATTCTGAGTTACACAGTCAGAACTGACGGGCTCCTGTGTGGACGGTAGAAGCTCTATGAGGGTGGATTCTGAGTCTGACTCCCATCTATCTTCAATCCCTAGTACAGAGTCAGTGCTTGATAAATAGTTGAGGAGTGAGTATACGTATGTGCATGCTGGGGGAGACTTCAGAATCAGCTCTCTACAGAGCTGCTAACATCTTTGGTGCCCATGGAACATACCTGACTAACTCATACAGTGATAAACTCCCTGGTTCCAGTGGCCAAACAGGAAAAGGAGAGCTGCCCATCAGGGATGCTATACCCAGAGAATCTAAGCACTAAGCGGAAGCTAGACCCATAGCAATAATACGCTATTATTCTCGTGACCAGTACTGATGAGTTAGCATTTATTGAGTAATGACATGTGTACCTACCATGAGAAGTCCTATCTTATTTGACTCTCAAAGGCATTTCCACTTCTGGTGGAACCTATCTGGTTCATCACTCAATATTGGCCGAGTGCCTACCCTGTGAGGGACACAGGAGGGTTAGAGAAAGGAGGTCAAGAGGGTGGGAAGAGAGGCAAAATCACTCTGCTAAGAACTCTCTGTTCCAGAAGGGAGACAGCAGTGGAAACACAGACTAGAATTCAAGGCAGACAAAGATTAAGAGAGCGGTAGATGAAAAGTTCTGGGAACCACCACAGAGAAAGGAGTGATTCCTTCCAAGGAGATGAGGAAATCATAGAAGGGTTCATGGATGAGATGGCATTTGATGTAAGCTTTGAAAATCTATAGTATTTCCATAGGCTGAGAATGAAGAAAGGCCATTCTACCCTGATAGAGCTCCAGAAGCAAAGGTCAGGAGCTCTGGAAATCAGCCATGTGTTAGAAATCAGTGTCTCCTATGATGTGGCTGGAGCATCAGCTAGGTGGACAGAGGGACTCGGGGGTGGAGGGGGGCAGGGTACTATCGTGCCAGATCCTGTAACACCTGCAATGATGGGATGAGGTGTTTGGATTTTTTTCTGTAGGGAATGGATATTTTTGAGGGGATCATTCTACCAAAAGTTAAAGTTGCAGAGAGAATAATGGTAGCTCACACTCACCGACAACCTACCAAGTGCCAGGCATTGTTCTAAGCCTTCTGCCTTGCTCCACTCCACTAGTGCATGAAATAAGTTCAGTGATCATCCATTGACCAGATGAGAAAACTGAGGCACAGAGAGGTTAAGCCACTTGTCCAAGGTCACACACCCAGTTAATAGACAACGCAGGCATCCAACCCAGAAGCCTTCTCCAGAGCCTCTTTTAACTATCCCAGTGGACTTCCTCACCCAGGGGCCAATTAGAATCTAGGTTATTACAACAGGACCCAAGAGAGGAGAAAGGGGACCTGAATTAAGGTTGTGGAGATGAAAATAGATGTCCCCTTTTACATAAGAAAGGGGGGCAGGGAATATATATATTCTTTTGTTTGCATCTGCATGAAACGCTGGAGACACAGGACAAACTAATTGAAGCGGCCACTTGTAGAGGGCGGGGTGGGCGGGGAGTGGATGGGGTGAGACACCTTTAGGTATGGCTTTCAATAGAATCCTGATTGCCGACCCATAGGAATGTGTTGTTTATTCAAAAACCCCAAGTGATAAAAACTGGAAAGGCACAATTTAAAAGCTTAGAGTTTCCAGAAGGAGGGGAATGGTCTCCTTGGGGGCCAACAGGTTAGGACTGAAAAGAGGATGGCAGACTTGGGGATCGGAATGCTTTGCTTCTAGAAACAGGGGAGGCATCACCGATGTCGGGTGAAACCGTCCAGCACCGTGTCCCCCCGAGGGACATCCAAGTGCTTCTCCTCCCGTTCTGTGAGACCCGGGGGGACCTGCAGCCAGTATAGATGTCTTATTGCTCTGGAAGATATCTGAAACATACACCAGCTGCTGAGTGGTTAAGAAGGAGACTGAGGCAGGCAGTCTCTGACTTTCTGTTACCACCCCATTCAGGCCAATAGCAATCTTTGTCATTTTGTTTTTGCCTTTGATTCTTCCCCTCTCTGCATCACACATGTCAACACAAACACAATCACACATGCAGCGTAAGTGGGGCCCTGGGCAAAAGGATTTTTTCTGGATCTGCTCAGAGGGAAGGAAAGGCAGAGGAAAGGAAGGAGACATGCAAGCCGCCCTAGCTCCTTTTCCTCCCCTTTAAGGCTGCTTGGTTACGGTCCTGGGGAAGAAAACCTCTGCATTCCTCCCCTTTAATTCGGTGTATTGTTGAAGCGCTGGAGCCGCTTAGCCTCCCAGACCTGTAGGAGCTGGAGTGGGAGGACCAGCAAGGACCATTCTCTCGGAGTCCCTGGGTAAGATGAACCTGCTTCTTTATTTGGTCCGGGGAGCTTTTTTCCCTCGGCCGGAGGCAGCTGGAACCAAGAGAGTGGGTTTGAACAGCCACTCCTGCAAGCAACTTGGGTGTTGATTTCAGCCCCAGGTCCGGTTTTGCCTGACTCTGGAGGTGTCAGAGGGAAGTTGTAGCTGCCTGGGAGGATAAGTCTGAATGGAGGTCTGGGAGGGAATCTCGTGGGGGGTGGGGGGCAGGCAGTCATCTGGCCATAACTTCAGGGCTGGTTTGAGTGGAAACCTTCTGGGCAGAGAAAGGGGAGCAAAATATTCGTATGCGCCTCACCTGCCATGCCTGCCTGCATTCCAGGGACAGTCCTGTCGGCTCTGTGCCTGGAGGAGCCGGCCATGTGCAGGGTGTCAGGAGTTCCAGCATCCTCACTGCCCTGCCTGCATCTCTTAACCTCTGACCCATCTGTCAAATTGGGCAGTGCCCTGTTCTGGTCCTCCCTACCTGTTCGGTTGTTGTGAGGATTAGGAGAGCCAGTGCGGGGGTGGAAAAGGAGGTTAGTAAACAGCCTGTGGCTTCACAGACCCAAGGAAGGCAGACCAGCCTCAGTCCGTCCTGGCCGGTCCCCGGCTACGTTAGGATGCAGAGCTCAGCGCAGGCACCGCCGTCAGTCACGCGGCTCCTCCCTCACCTTCCCCGGGGGCGCGTCTGTCTGCCCCTCCGTCTTGCAACTTCCCTAGTTCAGTTCTCAGGTCACAATGGTCACAGGAGGTCTGGACTCGCCACCACCACCCCCATCCGCGCTGGGGCCCCTTCTCTCCACGTAACTTTGACGCACGAACATTAACCCTGAAGCTCCCGGAGGCAGTTGTCCGGGCTCTCTCACCGCTGCCCTGGCAGCACCGCATGGCTGGCCTGCTGCTTGTTCTGGAATCAGATCAACTGATGAAGAGGAAAATCTCTGAGAAGGGTCACGGGAGTCAAGAGGGTTCCCTCTTGGGTAAGGAGACCATCTTTCTCATATCAGAGGCTGGAGACAGTCCGACCCCGGCAGTCTTACTTGACTGAAGCTTTATCTAGGACCAAAGACAAGACCCCACAGGCCATAGCACAAAGCGCTTAGTAATACCTGATGTGGGGACCACACTTGACAGTGAGTGTGCTTCTAATCATCTTTAAGACAAGCCCGTAGGGTTG
This sequence comes from Cervus canadensis, assembly GCF_019320065.1. Classification (NCBI taxonomy): domain Eukaryota; kingdom Metazoa; phylum Chordata; class Mammalia; order Artiodactyla; family Cervidae; genus Cervus; species Cervus canadensis. The sequence continues at coordinate 6,878,517 of NC_057398.1, forward strand.
GTGGGGCGAATCGCATTTCCTCTGAGGCTCCACCAGGCAAAACTGGATACTGGTCGTATCCGTTTGATGACAGCGGTATTTGCACCCAGATCTTCTGATAGAATCAGAGACCTTTCCATGATACTACACTTCAGATGGCTGTGTGTGGGTGTGGGTGTTTGTATGTGTATTAAGAGCACTCTTTAGAAAGATAGGGCAAAACTTTCGGAAAGAAGCTCAAGGTTAGAGAGAGACAAGGTTTGAGCTGGAGTCAGGAGTCACTTAGGCATTAGATAGATGTCCAGCCTCGGCGTAAATTTGAGAAAGCTGAGAGATCCAGGCTTCCCAGATCATGGGAGCCAGCCACGTGTTCCAGGAGCAATCAGTCTGGTGGTGGGGTTACAGGAGAGCACCCTGAGGATGAGGTCGGAGGTAAGTGAAATTCCAACAACCACCTCCAGGAAAGAGGCAACAGGTTCCACGTGGGGAGGGGTGCGGGGTGGACAGGGAGACCGCTGCGGGGGGTCTGACGGGCTGGGGCTTGTGCCCCGCTCTGTCCCCTCCTGTGTTAGATTTAGGTCATTTTTCTTAATATCTCCACCTGTCAGTACCTGCACTGCAAAATGGGGTCAACGATCCCTCCCTTGAGAGACATTAGAGAGATTTCAGGGAAAGCGCCCAGCACAGGCATGGCCCAGGGGTTCAGTCTGCGGCAGTGAGCACCTGAGGGTCTGTGTGCAATTCCCGGCGGCGACGGAGATGTATCTCGCTCTAGGAGGACGGCGCCTCGCTGGCTCCCTGTCCCCCATTCACACACAGACAAGCGGCCAGAAATAAATAAGCCCTGGGGCCCAGCCGCAGCCTGCCTGAGGCAGCGGAGTGAATGAGCTGCGGCATGAATGAGGGAGGGCGGCTGTCTGCAAACAGGCTGCGAGCCGGCGCTACAACCGCTGGTCAAGGGCGAGGGGGCTGGGGCCGGGCAGCCGCCTGCGTGAATGCGAGCTAACGACGGGGTTGGGGCGGGGCGGGGTGCGGGCGCTGCTCAAGACGGTCCTTCCTCCTGCTTCCACTCCCCGCGATCCCTCCTCTCAACCTCCCAGGGGCGCAGTACAGCGAGCCCCACTTGGGTACCAACGACGCGCCCCCCACCCCCGCTCTCCCCCACCTCCCGTGTGGGAAAGGGTCTTAAAGGCAAAGTGTGGCAGACACACAGTTAAGCCTAGGTGGGATGATGTGAGAGAATAGCATTGAAACTTGTATATTACCGTATGCAAAATGGATGACCAGTGCAAGCTGGGTGCATGAAGCAGGACACCCAAAGCCAGTGCTCGGGGACAACCCAGAGGGATGGGGTGGGGAGGGAGGTGGGAGGGGGCGTCCAGGATGGGGGAGACACATGTATACCTGTGGCTGATTCCTGTTGGTTATGTACGGCAAAAACCATCACAATATTGTAAAGTAATTATCTGCCAATCAAAATTAACTAATTAATTTAAAAAATAATGAGACCCTTGAACACAGCTCAGAACTAGGTGCCCCGATGGAGATCAGCCCACGGAGAAACCCAACTCGGGCAGGGCTCCCTCTGTACTCCAGTCGATCTCTTTTGGGGAGAGTAGCAGATAAAATCGTTGGTCTGTATTTCAGGACCATGATGTATGAAGTGTTATTTGTCCTCAGGCACTTTAGAATCACAGCGAGAAGGGGTCACAGTTGAGAGGCACGTGGGAGCTGAGACCCACTGAGGAAACAGCAGACTCATGTCTCCTGCCGTGTGCTCACCCCTATTTAAATTGTGTCCCCTCTCCCCCTACCCCCAGCGGTCCATCCACGTGCCTCTAAAGTGGGCTCACGGCTTGATAGGCTGCAGCATGCTTTTGTGCCCATTGATGTATTGGACACCCACAGGAATTCTGGGAAATAGAGACAGCGGGGATCATTAGTCCCATTCAGCAGAGGATAAAACCGAACACACGAAGAATAAGGAACACGCCCAGCTCTCTCCAGTGACTCATATGTCGACCCCTCAGCCGCCAACCAAACCCCTTATTTCCTCTTTATTTCCTCAACAAGAGGCACACAGTAAGCCTTAAGCAGATTGTGAATTCTGGCTTGTCAGTGCGGCAGGGTTTGATTAAACTTAAATGTGGGTTTGAGAGTGAAGTAAACTGCAGGAGGCAATTGAAAAACAACCTTCCTCAGTGACTGGGGGCGGTGGGGGGGTGGACAGAAGCTGGCGTGCAGAGTTGGCTTTGGAGGCGCCAGATTAGGGGAAGGGCTGGGGAGGCAGCTGGTGTTCCTGGAAGGGTCTGTCCATCAAGAAGTGTCCAGGGGCCTTTTGGGTCGAGGGCACAGGCCCAGGAAAGCGGACCAGCCACTTGAGCTGCAGCCCATGGTCGGAGATGGGTTCTGACAGCATGCACAAGGCCCGGCCACGTGCCTGCGCACCAGGAGAAGAGCAGGGCTGTAAGTGATGACAGCAGGCTGCTGGAAATGTCATATATTGCTCAAGTATGCAATCACAGAGCATCAGAGCTGGCCCAGTCTCCACTTTCCCCAGCAGGCTCTGAGCAAGTCTAGGTCTTCTGGATGCTTGTAGGAGTTGCATAAGGAAAGAATTTACAATTACAATCTCGTAAAGTTGGGAGACGCCAGCTTACGGAACATGAAGCAGGTGTCTTTAAAACTCTCAGAGCCTTTAATAAGCTAACACGGATCTTGACTCTCCAAGAAGTGGCGGATAGCAAATCCACTTTGGTTGCAGAATCTCCTGGGACAAATATTTCTAAAAAATAAACAAATGTCAAGGAACCCCAATCTAGTTCATTTTCCTGTTTCTACTAAGGAAAAGGTGAAAGCCCAGAGATGTACAGGACTCTGCCTGGGGCTGCACAGCTCACAGCCGAGCCAAGACTGGAGCCAGAACTTGACCTCTTTCCAGCGCACTTCCCAGTCCAGAGGATGATGAGAAGTGCAGTTTAGTCCAGGAAAACATGGGGCCTGGGCCAGAATCTGTCCCAGCGTTGGTCTTTTAGCCCCTTTATGGCCAGACAATGTATATATTCCTCTGGTTCTGTGTGCCCCAGCCTGGAGACAGAGAGTACATTCCTATGAAAGATGAGCCAACTGATAACCCCCCTCCCAAGACCCACTGCCCTTTCTGAGTCATGCTCTCAGGGAGTGGAAAATTCCAGAAGCTGTCTTAGGATGGGCTGATCCCTCTGGGGTCTGTGAAAGAGCCACACCTGGCCCCACAGGAAGGCTCTGAGGCCTGCCCAGCATGCCCCCAGAGTCATCCACACCTCCTCACTCAGAAGCCTCAGGTGAGACCCTGGGGAAGGCCCTTCGCATAGACAGAGTTGAGAGCCATTATCTGTGGGTTTAGGCGGCAGACCTGCTGCTCCAAGATTCTCCCCTTCCCTGTGTCCATCTCCCCCAGTTTACTTGAATCCAGCTTAGAAACCTACTGTGGGTTTGGGAGATATACATTTGGACTGCACTGAATTGAATTCCTCTGGATTCAAACGTGGTGCCCCTGAGATTTGGGGACATTCGATCAGGTGGAGTGACACTCTGAAGCAATTAGCCCTGCTGATTCCTTTTTTTTTTTTAAAGCACCTCAGAGCAGAGTCTTATGTGGTTATGACCCAAAATAGAAAACTTCGGCTAAGGAAGCCATGCGGATCAGGGCAGGCAGGGTCCAGGGAGAGAGGGCCCAGGGTAGGTGGGGTCAGGATGTGACTTGATCCCTTTGGGATATGGTGATGACAATGGCGAGGGCCCTGAAGATAAGCTTCCTCTGCCTTCGAGTTCTGTCTAGAGCTAGTACTGCCCGCCCCTCCACCGCCCCCTGTGACCAGATGGAGCCTGGGAAGGAGAGAAGGACAGCAATGTTCCGTGGAAGAAGTATGTGAGGCATGCCTGCCCCCCAGGCTCACAGCCTGAGCATCTCTCACCAGCATCTCATAAATAGCCAGGCTGGATGCCACCAGCCCATTCCCAGAAGCTCAGAAAGGGTCATGATCAGGGGCAGCGCCCACCCGAAGGCTGTACAGCCTGTCCTTTAGGAAGAACTTTTCCATCCGCGGTCTTCCCGGCCTCCCCCCCTCCCCGCACTCGCAGCTATGAAAGTTTCTCTCAAGAGATCAGGAAGGCCACGGTCTTGCGGGAGACCACACAACGGAGCAGGAACTAGGAGCCAGGCATTGCCCTGCGGGGATCACTTTAGAACCAAGTGAAAACAATATTGGAGTTTCAACCTCCTCAGAATTTGTTTTTCTTTTTTTTTTCCTCCACTGAAAGGGCCTCGATTACAGAAGTCGAGAGAGGAGGGGAAGGATTTTCAGGCAGAGAAGCAAGAGGCAGCAGTAGCAGGCCCCCCCCGCCCCGCCCCAGCTCAGAGTCCACAGTCAGGCCCCCAGCGCAAGGTCCTGAGGTTTCTCCAAGGTCAAGGAGGGAATGAAGTGGGACTGAAGTGGGGTTTCAAACGGGGGCCCTGAGCTTTCCACGTGGCTTGGAAGATGGAACTGAATTGTTAGGATGGAGTGTATGGGAGGAGGGGTGGGCGGGAAAGATGTTTTCCTATAACTGAGCTTAGACTAAGAATACTCTGTTTTTTAAGCTATTTAAGAGCAATGGGAAAGAAGGAACAGTGAGTACAGAGCTGCTAATGAAGTGGTGATGCCTCCTGGAGAGTGAGACCATCAATCCAAGGGGGCTCCAGAAAGGGGAGTGATGCCCGCCCTGTCGGTGGGCGTGCACTGGAAAGAAGGCTCTTGGTTGGCTCCTTAATTGGAAAAGGGCCAAGTGTCTGCAGGCCTGTTGTTCTATGGAGGGGGAGACACAGAGGGAGTCGCACAAACTAATGCTGTTAATTGGCTCCTTTTAAGGTCCAAGCCTTGACCCTCATCCCCTACAGCCTTCAAGACTTCTCGGCTGTTGTGTGTTTAGACAGTAAGATGCATTTGATCCAAGTCCAGCTGCCAATAACTCTGATAAGTGGAAGCTGCTAGATTTGGGGCTAAGAACCTGCAGAATAGTACCTGGCTAAAGATAGCCCTCTATTCTAATATTTCATTTTCCCCAAAGCAGTCTCTGCCAGTCAGAGTTCATTTGTCTCCACCTCGGAGACTGTGCTCTCAAAGTTCAAGATCAGCCCATCACATTGCTGGTGGGTCCTCCGCTGGCCCATGCCTGGACCCTCAGCTGCTGTGGTCCCTCTGGGCTGCCATCCTGCTGAAAGGAACAAATCAACCAATGGGCCTAGAGATATGAAGGAGGAGTACACCGGGTCTACGTGTGGCTGGACCCAATGCTAAAGAATGCTGATCATTGCCCACATGTGTCTTTCATAATAAGAGCCTCTTTGGGGCTTCCCAGGTGGCACTAGCGGTAAAGAACCCATCTGCCAAGGGAGGCGACGTAAGAGACATGGGTTCAATCCCTGGGTGGAGAAGGGCATGGCAACCCACTCCAGCATTCTTGCCTGGAGAATCCCACAGACAGAGGAGCCTGGTCGGCTACAGTCCATAGGGTTGCACAGAGTCAGACATGACTAAAGTGACTTAGCATGTATTATATAGCCAAGTTGCACATTTACACACTAGACTGAAATGTACAAAGGAAATGTAGCTTCTTTAATTCCTATAAAGCCTTCCCCATGAACTCCAGCCTTCAGTTCAGTTCAGTTCAATTCAGTTGCTTAGTCGTGTCTGACTCTTTGCGACCCCATGAATCGCAGCACGCCAGGCCTCCCTGTCCATCACCAACTCCCGGAATCCACTCAAACTCATGTCCATCGAGTCGGTGATGCCATCCAGTCATCTCATCCTCTGTCGTCCCCTTCTCCTGCCCCCAATCCCTCCCAGCATCAGGGTCTTTTCCAGTGAGTCAACTCTTCACATGAGGAGGCCTTACCAGACAGCAAAAAGGAAAACTTTACATTTGACCTTGTCCATTGTAACCTTGTCCATAAACATATGACCTCATGTTTAATAAAGTGTCTCATTTAGCTGATCCAGTGTCTTTGAAGAAAATACACAGCCTTGAGATAACCTTTCCTCCTGTTCTATTTCAAGGTGGCCTTCTATGTCTAAGGTACTTACTTAACCTGTTAGTGGCAGGGAGAAGGGGACCCCAGACTTATCAGGGGCCTCGGACCCCGGCTCTCAGGGATCTTGCCAGAGGCTGTCCAGTGACCTCTGCCATGCACCTGGCTCCATCTGGCCCCCAGGGTGTCATGCTGACACCTTCCACTAAAGCCCTGATCGCAGACATTTGCTTCCATCCAAGAAGCCCTGATTATAGCAGTCTCTTCTGGACTCTGGTTGACAGGCACTCTGGTAGTTATATATCCCCTCTCCAGGGCCGTGGGCAGAGGTGAGCTGGTAGATGTTTACCGTCTGGTTCTTGGGGGCTGAGGGAAGGAGGGGAAGAGAAGCCCTGTTGGTAGCATTTGCCTGTTTCCATGGAGTCAATACTCCCATGGTGGCTGATTCCATGCTAACAACATGGGGCCACCGAGCATGGAGCACGGTTAGACATCACGAGCTTGTCCAAGCCAGCTGCAGCCCCCTCGGGCCCTGGGGAGCTTCTGGAGTCCCTGCAGGCCATGTGACACTGTTTTACCACCCACCTCTAAGCCTGCCCAGAGGTGACTGTTCAATGCGGTTGCAGTCGGAGTTCCTCCTAGGCTTACAGTCTCCCACCATCAGGGTCCTGGGGAGCCCACCCATCCACATTCCTTGATCTCCTCTGGTCCTGGATGGGTGCTTACTGCAAGAGGTTTAAAAACCAAAATGTATACTTCTGCCAGCTACACCATCTGTCTCCCCATCTCCTTCCCAGGATCCACTTGGGCCAGAATTGTCAGTCTTTCCACGCCTCTTCCTCCTAGCAAGGACCACACTTGGTCACATTCTTCTTATTTCCAGGGTCTTAGGCCTCCCAGGTATGACTTAAATGCAGAAAAGAACCTAGAAGCTACTTTATGACACGAGTCCTCCCTGACCTTCCCCTAAAGAAGACCAGGGAGACCTGACTGTCTCTGTAACAAGCTCAGGTTCTGTTCTTTCATGGTTTACCCAGGCTTTGTCACTGTGTACATATTAGCTCACTTGCTTGGTTCCTGACTTCTCCAGTCTTCTGGCCCTTTGAAAGCCAGGGCAACCACCTACGTTCTTCATCTGACCACTGGGTTATACCCTGAGTACCACAAGCAACGTTACCTTGCAGTGAAATGTAACAGGAACCCATTTGTCTAGAAACGTATTAAAAAACACTAAAAAGACCACAGAACTAGGCGTCAGGAGGCTAGAATGCAGTGTAATACAGTAGGGGATACATAGCTTCTGTTCCTAATCTTGAATAAGAAATCAAATGCAGATCATCAGCCCTATAATCTTGGCTAGATGATCTGGTCTTCAGATACATCCTGAATCATCCTTATAAAAGATTTGAGATCTGCTCTACCTACTGCACGAGGATCTAAGACTACTTCTCTGGCTCTCCAGTTCTTATTACGTCAATCAGGAAAACAAATAACACACACTGACAGATGAAGAGAGTTTACCAAAGGTACTATTTAGGGGGAATCAGATAGGGTACATACAGCCCCTGGCACATCGTAGGTGCTGACCGTTGAATAAATACAGTATTTAATATTGAGAGAAGCCTAATATAAACTCGGGGCACATTTCCATTCAGATTTTAATGAGGAACTATTTTTACAGCACTGTGCTAAATTCTGTGGGCGTTGCAAAGGAAACAACACAATGCTCATTCATCTACTATTCATTCACTTAACTCAGAATAGTAGGAGAGAAGTTAAGAATAGTAGTGATTGGAGCAGGCAGCCAAGCTGTGATAATAGAGAGAAGTCCAGCTGACTCGGTAGTCTGAATCAATAAAAAAACTTTGGGCTGTCATTTCCTTCTCCATGGGATCTTCCCCACCTAGGGATCAAACCTGGGTCTCCAGCATTGCAGGCAGATTCTTCACTGTCTGAGCCAGCAGGGAAGCACTAGTTTCATATACAGGTCAGATCCCTTCAAGGTGGATAGAAAGAAAGAAAGTGAAGTCACTCAGTCGTGCCCAACTCTTTGCGACCCCATGGACTGTAGCCTACCAGGCTCCTCTGTCCATGGGATTCTCCAGGCAAGAATACTGGAGTAGGTGGCCATTTCCTTCTCCAGGGGATCTTCCCAACCCAGGGGTCAAACCCAGGTCTACCCACATTGCAGGCAGACGCTTTACCCTCTGAGCCAGTGGGGAAGCCCCATCAAGGTGGATAGTCCCATGTTAATCTATTCATAAATGTGTTATTGTCCTTAAAGACATTCGTACAAGGGGGAGTTTCCATTACTAGAGTCTAAACCCTGTGAGCATGGGACAAGCCCAATGGGCATGTAGTGGACTGTCAATAAAATCTGTCATGGTAATGTAACTTATTTTTGCCAGTTATCCAGAGTTTGCTCTCTGTCCTTACTCCTAGTTGTTACATGAAGGTTGTGAGTGTTATAGATCCTTCTTACAACTTGCTCTCATCCTATTGGAGAAATTAGCTGATCAGACTCTTTCTTCCCTTCCTCAAACCAAGCATCCCCAGAAGCTTCAACTCTGGAGGCGATGGGTCGAAAGGAAGAAGATGACTGCAGTTCCTGGAAGAAACAGACCACCAACATCCGGAAAACCTTCATCTTCATGGAAGTGCTGGGCTCGTGAGTCCCGGGGCCAAGGCTGGGGCTGCCTGCTGTGTGGGGGGCGGTGGTTGGAGACAGCTGTCCTGGGCCAGCAGCTACACTGTCTCAACAGGTCGCAGGAGCAGAGGAGGGGCTTCAGCGGGGAATTCAGGGAAAGGCACCTGGGGTGATACAGAGTCAGTTCAGCCCTCTCCCCAAGGTTCTGCCTTCTCACCCCCGAGGCCCCCGCCCTGCTTCCAGATCCATAACAACGTGTGAGTCCTGCCCTGGTTGCAGGGAAGAGGAGTTCTGGAGCACTTCCAGGGATCCTGTGACCTGAACCTTCCTGGACCTCCTCCCCTGGCTTCCTCATTCCACTCCCCACCCCAGTGAACAGGTCAAACCCACTGTCTGCTGTCGACAGAAGGTGGTGCTTCTGAGGCTTGGAAGCCAATGGGTTACACACACCTGAATTGCCTCCCACCATCACCATCTTCTGGGGCTTCCCTGGTAGCTCGGCTGGTAAAGAATCCGCCTGCAATGCAGGAGACCCCAGTTCGATTCCTGGGTCAGGAAGATTCCCCTGGAGAAGGGATAGGCTGCTCACTCCAGTATTCTTGGACTTTCCTGGTGGCTCAGACAGTGAAGAATCCGTCTGCTGGGTTTGATCCCTGGATTGGGAAGATCCCCTGGAGGAGGGCACGGCGACCCACTCCAGTATTCTTGCCTGGAGAATCCCGTGGACAGAGGAGCCTGGCGGGCTGCAGTCCATGGGGTCGCAAAGAGTCAGACACGGCTGAGCACACATGCACAACCGCCACCACCACCATCTTCTCGGCTGCGTACTGAAGTACCATGTTGGAAAAATAAAGTCAGGTTATAGCCAAGCTCCTACCCGCCTCTGGGGTGTCTGTGCCTGCCCCTTGACAGCGAATGCATGCCTGGGGGAGCAGAGACCGCCTGTCTGGGGCTGACTCTCCGCTTAGTCCTGCCTCGCCTCCAGGAGGCCCCAGCCTCTGACGCAGGCTGGCAGCGGCTCCGGGCCACCGGCTCCCATGGCCTCCGAACTCCTGCTGGTCAGCTAATTAGTCTGGGCTAATTGGGCCAGGGATGCGAGGGGCCCTTCGTGGGCTGTCCACACAAGCCAGCTTTCCTTTGAGCCAACTCTGGCTAAGTTTAGCTCCCTCCGCCTGGCTAGGAGGCAGTGACCTCAGGCAATGACGCTGCCCACACAGTCACTGAAACCAGAGAGGAGCCGGGTCAACCCTGAGAGAAGACCCCTGGGCCCTCCCACCCCAGGCAAGGGTGGTACTCAGCACATAGGAGGGTCTCAGCGGCCACCCCGGGCCTCAGAGCATCCGCTCTCCGTGAAGGGCCTTTGCCAAGGCAGGGGTGGTTAGCAGGGGCGTTTGGGCAGGAAAGACAGCTCATGAGTGAATCAAAAATGCTTTGCTAAGCATCCCAAAAATCCAGAGAAAGAGGGGAAAAGAAGCCCAGGTCGACAAGAGTGTATTCACCGTCTGCTCAGACTCGAGCTATAGGACTGTTGGAGACAGAGGCGTGCCACCCTCAAGGAGCTCAGTGAGGTCTGCCAAGCAGCTTCTAAACCCCAGGGGACATGGGAGCTGCCTGGGGAGCTTATTATGCCTCTGACTTTTAACTATGAAAATGTTAAGTAAAGGGGAAATAATAGTACAGTGAACTCTGCTATACCTGAGTCCAATAATTGTTCACATTTCACTATATTTGCTTTACACAAATATACACAAATTTACACACTTCACTGAACGATTTGTAAACAAGTTGCATACATCATGACACATCACCTCTGACTCCTTCTGTCTGCACCGCCTAAGAACAAAGGCATTTTCTCCTATATCCACAGTATCACTGTCACAGTCAAGAAAATGAATAATTTCCTAGCATCATTTCAATCTAGGGGGTTTTTGAAAAATACAGCTTCCTGGTCTCAGAATACTAAACTGGAATTTAAAGGGCCAGGACCCGGCGGCCAGCCATCTGTTTTGTGTTGTTGGTGGCTCTGACGTGCCCAGCCCAGCACTAACATGAGGGGAGCAGACGGACAAGACGGGGCAAGTCACAGCTGCCGCAGCAGCTAAGGCTGAACAGAAGCTCAGGAGAAGACGCCTCTGCGGTGCTCGGGATGGGGACAGGCAGCCCCAGGCTGCAGACCCCGTGGCAATTCCCAGGTCGGGTGATGTCAGAGGGGCAGCTGGGCAGCGCCGACTTCCCCCGTTCAGGAAGCACCAGGATCTCATGATGAAGGTGTCTTCCCCCTAGTCCTCAGCTCCCCTGGAACCACCCATCAGGGGAAAGAGGCTTTTGTGAAATCTGCCCAGACATCACCCACAATTCCAGGGCCCTCGGCAGCTGTAGGGACACTTGGCAAAACTCATCCATTACAGAGGATGTGTCTTCGAGGGCCAGGCCTCCTTTTTTCATGGCCCAGGAGGAGGTTTTTCTTCTTGGTTCCTCCCTTCCTTTTCTAACACCCAGACTCCCAGCAAGAGCAGAAAACTGTCCAGAGCAGGAAACTCAAATCAAGTTCTATCACAGCAAATGCTCTTAGCTCAAAGCTCGGCCCGTCTTGCCTTCTGACCCACGCAACCTTGGCCTCTCAAAACTAGCTCTCTGCTCCCCCATCTGGCAGATGGCACAGTTAAGTCTTCTAATCCCTTGCCCCTCACACACATACACACACACACACACACACACCATGCATAAAGCAGTCTGAGCAGAAAGAGCAGTAATTACCACAACATCTCACAACCCTAGGAGATGCCACCCACTGCAGGATAGATCCCCCAGGAAGGTCTTAGTTTGATCTCATTTTCCAAGTGGACTCAGAGAGGGTGTCAGCTTTGAAATCAGGGAACCATCCTCGTGTGGTTCCAAAGATACAGGCAAAAAGGAGAAATCTGAAGGCAAACCTGAGACCATCACAGGTGGAAGGAATCTTTCAGGCCATGTGGTTCAACTCTCCTTTTACAATAAGGAAAGCAAGGTCTTACGATGAGTAGAACGCAGTGATAATCCCAGTCCAAACTTCCTGTCCGTTCACCCATCCAACCTCCTTCCCTCCATCCATCCATCACACAAACACATGAACTTTTTCCACCCAGAGCCAGGCATAGGACCTGGTGCCCCTCCACATCCATCTCCCCTCATCCTCTGCCTCATCCGTCACAAACGGGGCTGGACCACCCTCCAGCGGCCCCACCCCTCCCTGCTGTTCTGCACTTGCAGGCCTTTTAATCCTGCTTCTTCCCCACCCCCACCTGAAGCATCACTTCCAACTTGATTTTGCCCTGGGCTCACCCTCACTGAGCCCTGAAGACTGAGCTCGGCATGTTCTTAAGTCAGAGGGCCACGGATGATGTGCTTCTCAACCGACGCAAGAGGTTGCTTTGTACACATTGCGGCGGCGGGGGCGGGGTGGGTAGTCCTTTTCTCTAGCTTGCTGTCCAGAGCAAAAATGTTATCGTAATTATTGTATGAAAGGATACAGTGGCTCTGAGGTGACGGCCTCTGCTGGGGTTGCGCAGTATGTGACCCACCCTCCCAAGCACAGCCGAGGCCCTCTCTTAAGTGTCTGTTTCCTGTGGGGTCACAGCACTTCCTGCGGGTCTGTCTGTGTGTTATTTCTCACACTAGATTCTAAGCCAGACCAATACTCATCCCAGGGCCTGACACAGAGAGGTTCTGTCAGCTCAACCAGCATTCACGGAAAGCCTAGTAACATTTTTCAAAGTGAATGCTAATTGCCCGTTTGTCTGGGCTCTTCACTAATTTACAGGCTGCTTAAGAGCAGAATAAAAACTTTGGTTTTTATCTCTAGTGTCTAAGACTCAGTAAATCTTGATTGGAGGGATGAGTGAATGAATGAATGAATAGAGCAAGCTCTGAAGGCTCTAATTAACTCGGTTCCACGTGCAGCTGGGGGAAACAGGAAACAGGCATGTGAAACACCAAGCGTTTCTAATGCCGATTCCGGACGTCCTTACAGAAGCTGGATTGCCACTTGGCCTCCATGCTGGAGTCCCCAGATGGCAGGGGAGAGGATGGCTCAGCTACTTCCTCACCTAAACTCTGTCTCCTCTTGTTACTAGCCTGTGCTCCCCCTAAAATTGTACTTCTAACAGTAATAGTACTTTACGCATGTAGTTAACTAGATGTCAGGCTACATTTGCATGCACTTTATGCATACTAACTCACATACTCTTCTCAACATCCCTATGAATCAGATATTATTGACATTCTCACTTTTCAGATGAAGAAACTGGGTATATGACTTGTTACCCAAAATCTGAGGTTCTAACATCAGGCTCCAGCATCCACTGTTCACTAAATGTTATTATGGCCTTGCCTTTAGAGGACCCCCCACCACCACGCCCCCCACGCTGCCCTTAAACCAAGGAGCCTGCAGTCTGGAATCCAACCCTGTGTCCTCACTGGGTTCCAGCCTCTTCACCTTCAGACAGCCTGCCCAGAGTGGCTGGGCTCTGCTTTTTGTCCTCACAGATACTACTGAGCAAGGGATGCTCAGCCCCTTTGCCGCTGATGGTTGTATCACAGTAGTCATCACCATCTAAAACTGATAGAGGAGTCTTTTCTGTCTCATGTTAGAGCCCCATCTCAGTGCTACTTCTAACTGCCAAGCAGTGACCACACCATGTTGAAAGTGAAAGTCGCTCAGTCATGTCTGACTCTTTGTGACCCCATGGACTATACAGTCTGTGGAATTCTCTAGACCAGAATACTGGAGTGGGTAGCCTTTTCCTTCTCCAAGGATCTTCCCAACCCAGGGAGTGAACCCAGGTCTCCCGCAACACAGGCGAATTTCTCTACCTGTTGAGCCACAAGAGAAGCCCAAGAATACTGGAGTGGGTAACCTATCCCTTCTCTAGCGGACCTTCATGACCCAGGAATCAAATCGGGGTCTCCTACATTGCAGGCAGATTCTTTCAGTTCAGTTCAGTTCAGTCGTTCAGTCATAGCCGACTCTTTGCAATCCCACGGAATGCAGCACGCCAGGCCTCCCTGTCCATCACCAGCTCCCGGAGTTCACTCAAACTCATATCCATTGAGTCAGTGATGCCATCCAACCATCTCTGTCATCCCCTTCTCCTCCCACCTTCAATCCTTCCCAGCATCAGGGTCTTTTCAAATGAGTCAGTTCTTCGCATCAGATGGCCAAGGTGTTGGAGTTTCAGCTTCGGCATCAGTCCTTCCAAAGAATATTCAGGACTGATCTCCTTTAGGATGGACTGGTGGGATCTCCTTGCAGTCCAAGGGACTCTCACGAGTCTTGTCCAACTATCAAGGAAGCCCACACCATGTTAGGAGAAGACAAGTAAATGACTCTGTGGTGACCTCTCTTCTTTTTTTATTTAGTTAAGTTTTCTCAGAATGTACACTTGTAGCACTTGTTCATGCATCTTCACCGGCAGCTGGAGTGTCTCCACCCTTGGTGTTTCTGGTGTAAATTACTTGAGCTCTGTGTTTTGAAAGCAGCTTAGTGAGTCCTTTACTAAGGAGCTTCCAGAGGGCTGCCCTGCCCGGGGAACCACCAAGCTTCAGTCTCTCAGAGACAGCAGCCGGGGTTATAAGCATATAGTTAGGCTCTTCTTTACAGAATCTGTCACATGCTGCCTCACTAAGATCGGCAGTGACCTCTCCTTAATGGGTTTGCCAAGAGGAGCAATTTCCGGACCTAAAGCAGAGTTTCTGAGAATCATTCCAAACTCGTGGAACTAGGCAAGAGCAACCAGCCTCCTAGCCCTGAGTCAAAGAATACGATGGCATGTCAGATAGGATCCGCCATGGTGCCCATGATGATGATGAAACAAGTTACCGGCCACACCTTCTTTCATCTGCCCTTTGCTTTTGTCTCCAGCAATGTTCCCTAGCCTGCCAGTACTAATGTTTATCTCTTGGTGTTTTCTACTCAGAGGAGCTTTCTCGGAAGTCTTCCTGGTGAAACAAAGGGTAACTGGGAAGCTCTTTGCCCTGAAGTGCATCAAAAAGTCACCTGCCTTCCGGGACAGCAGCCTGGAGAATGAGATCGCTGTGCTGAAAAAGTGAGTGGGTCTTAGTGTTGGTCAAGGACAACCAAGGGATCACAACCTTTCCTTCACAAATTACCTTTGAGAGAGACTGAGGCGGGACTTCCACCCCCAAAATTATCACTCCCTTTGCTTAAGCTGATGAGTCAGTTTGATCCATCAGCTATATTAGCCAGACAGCTGTCTTGGTTCATTTTTGTTTTTTCATCAGATCAATTAGTGATCAACTGAGAGCCAAGCTGGTTTGTGCACATGGACCACAAAGTAATTAGCTCAAAGGACCAAAAATCAATTGAAAGTCAACACTAGGAAGAATTAATAATTAAGGAAATAAGTACAAGATTTGGAAATGAGCCTCAATTTCTTCTAACTCAAATGTAGGTTCAGCATTCCAACTATTACGATGGAGACAACACTAACAAATCATCAAATGTTTACAACAGGACTCGTAAACCAGACCCCTGTGGAGCCCCAACAGTAATCCAAAAGTGATTAGGAATCAGGACCACAAAGATGAGGTAAAAAAAAAACTCTTTATCCTCAGGAACTCATATCTCTGTTAGCAGAGACAGAGGTGCCCGTAACAAATGCCAGCCCCATTGGTTGTGAGCCACACTAGCAAAGACAGAGTGTAGAAGAAAGAGATTCATGTTGCCTGTATATGTGTCTTCATGAATATGGATTTTAGGTACATTTTCAAAGAGGACAGACCTTGATGGATGAGTAGAATTTTATGGAGGCAGGAAGGGAAGTGCAGAAAGAGAAGTCAGATAAAGTGTAGTGTAACTATTAATGGAATCATGGAAGGGCAAGGGACATCAGGGGAGAGTTAGAATTGGAAGCCCCTGAACTGAGAGTGAGTCCCGTCAAGGGATAGGAGATGTAACTAGAATGGTGAAGGGGAACCTGATAATAAAGGGTGTTGGATGCCGTGATAAAGAATACTGACTTTATTCATCAAGGGGTTTTAAGGCAAAATTTCCATGATCGGTTTATATTTTAGAGTCATTCCCTCTTAAGCATGGTGGTAGATGGATTGGAGGATGCCAGCCTAGAGGACAGAAGACCAACTGCCAAACTTTCTCAATAACTGAGGCAACGGATGAGGACCAAAGGTGGTGGCAAGATCACGTGGTGGCAGGAAGATTGAGTTCAAGAGATATTTCAGAGAGAGAGGTGGTTGGTAGGAGTATAAAAGAAAGAAAGCATTAAAAAGACCCTGAGACTCAGCTGTTCTATGGACAGTCACATCATTTATTGCTTAGGACAGCAAATGAAAAGGATGTGTAGGCTGAGATGAAATAGAAATTGGTTGCAATATATTGAATATAAATATGCACCTACCTCTATATATATTGAATAAATACCCAGCTATCTCTACATAGCAGTGTCTGGTAGAAGAGTTGGTCTGGGGTTCCGGGAGATTAGGGTAGAGAGAGACTATAGGCTCACTGGTCCTTCTTATCATTTCATTGTATCACCAGTCACTAGCAGCATAGATATTCAATAAATATTTGTTCAGTGAGTAAATCATCGATAAATTACTGTTAGCATCATCAGCTTATAAATTTAGATGAATCCATCAGACAGTCACTACATGGGGTCTGTATTTTTTTTAATATCTTCAAGATGCTAGCTACTCTTGATTATGTGTTTACTATTCCCCAAGCCCTGTATTAAGCACTGTACATGTCTTACCGCTTTTCATCCTGATATAATTCTATGGAAGAGATATACTTTATAGACAAGGAAAGCAAGGTTTGAAAGGTTTGAGTAAACCAGCCAAGATTACCCAAGAAGCAAATGGACCTGAACTCAGGTCCAATCGTCTCCAAGTTGAAGTTAATCCTTGTACTGCACAGCCCTGGGTAAAACTACCTCTTCCCCTGGGTAGAGACTTTCCTCCTAGATGGGCATGCACAGAATTGCTGCTTGCAAAACCAACCCCTCAACTAATATGATTATTCTGCTTGACTCAGCCTCTGAGTAATCCCAGACAAAGGTAGTCTGGGGCAGGGTTTCTTGGCCTAGGTGCTACTGACATTTTAGACCAGTTAATTCTTTGCTGTGTTGAGGGCTCTCCTAAGCATTGCAGGGTGCTTAGCAACATTCCTGTCTCTACCTACTGAATCCCCCATCCCCAATTGTGACAAACAAAAATGTCAGTAGATACTGTCAAAGATCCCCTGAGGGACAAAAGAGCCCCAGGCTGAGAACCACTGATCTAAGGCATCCCACGGAACTGACCCTCAAAATGAGCATCTGTCTTACTCACAATATCCTGGAACAATCATCTTGCAATGCTTCCTCCTAGGTTATCCATGAGGAGGCTTAGCTAACCTACATCCCAACTGTTGAGGGATCACACTTGATGGAATGTTTCTGAAAGAGACCTGGAGACCCATTTTGTAGAATAAACTAATGATCAAAGATCCCTCAGCTTCCCTCAGTTCTTTTAGCTTTCTCTCTCGGTAAAGTTTAAAGAGATTCCTGGAGTAACAGTGAGGTGTTTGTTCCCTGAAGTCAGGAGGATAAGTTACCCATTCAAAAATACAAATTGAACACCACGCTGGGAATCTTTTCTCTGGAATTTCTTTGTTACTGCTTCACAAGGACCCTGTCTTCCTAAACATTGTCCTCAAAAGTCTCTGAAAGAAATCAAAGTCCATCTAGGCTAGATCTGCATTCTCTGTCTGGACCACGTGAACCATATGTCATTCACGGTGACCCTTCTCTTCCTTAGGATCAAGCATGAGAACATTGTGACCCTGGAGGACATCTATGAGAGCACCACTCACTACTACCTGGTCATGCAGCTGTAAGTGCATGGGGACCTCTTCCTCCACACACGTCTGGTGTGACCTTAGAGGCCTAGAAGAGGTCTGTCGGTGGTAAGGGAAGGATGGTGATTAAAAGACAAGTCAAGAATTAGTTCAAGAGGCTTTGAAGTGCCAAGAGTTCTTTCTGGTTGTGGACATGTTCTGAGTGGACTGAGGGTTAAAACTAGGGCTGATAATTGAGTTGGTATGTACCAGTGTAGCCTCACCACTTGTTGAAATGCCAGACTGTAAATGGCTATAGCCCTAACATGTCCATCCTTCCCTGCTTCCCTATGCCTCTCAGACTTTCTGGACGGCCTCACAACCCTACATTTGGAAGGGTAATGCCCAGCGTAGCAGGAAGCCTCCAGAACCTTCCTCTGGCACTGTGGCTTGAGTCCATTTTGACCCAACAGTCCATGTTCTCTAAAGAAAGTGAAGTGAAAGTGTTAGTCACTCAGTTGTATCTGACTCTTTGTGACCCCATGGACTGTGGCCCGCCAGGCTCCTCTGTCCGTGGAATTCCCCAGGCAAGGATACTGGAGTGGGTAACCTTTCCCTTCTCCAGGGGATCTTCCCAACACAGGGATCAAATGTGAGTTTACTGTACTGCAGACCAATTCTTTACCGTTTGAGCCACCAGGAAGCCTCCATGTTCTCTAAACTGAGTATTAAGTATTTTAGCGTCACTCTAGGGTAAAATTACCATGAAAGTAGAAGCCATAAGTAGATAGACAGCAATTCAATAGAAAGAATGACTTTCTCAGAAGAGAGCCACCCAGTGTTAAAAATAAGCTGAGATTGTGTGTGTGTCCACGTGTCGGACAGAAATGGTGCCACATTGCAAAGGTGTCCATGTGATGGTGACATCCAGATAAGAGCTATGCCTGAGAGTGACCGATGTAGGGCTGGTCCGTGCCCCGAGGGCTCATCCTTAGGTCCAGAGATGCTTCTGTGTATAAGGTACACACACTCACACACACAAACTCACACACATATATACACTAACCCTGCAATCTCAGCAAAGGTGGATGCAGTCTTTTTAAAGAATAGGCTGATTCCCCGGGGAATTTTAATGAGTCTACTCAGGCTATTAACTCCTGGATTCACATGAGGCCCAGTGAATAGTGGTAGCAAGCAGCCAAGGGAGTGAGCTTAGAGGGACCCAGAGCAGCAGCAACAAGTGATCAGGGGTCAGGGGGCACCTTAATAAGACCAAGTCAACAGAATTAGCACACAGTCACCCAGGTGGGAGGGTGGGCAGGTTTAGATGTCACCAAAGTACTGTCAAGGGCTCCCAGGTGGCTCAAGTGCTAAAGCATCTGTCTGCCAATGCAGGAGACACGGGTTCAATCCCTGTGTCACAGGACCACCCACTCCAGGATTTTGCTAGAAAAATGCCATGGACAGAGGAGCCTAGCAGGCTACAGGGTAAAGAGTCAGACACGATCAAGCACACACGGATGCACAAAGTACCGTCAAGGCTTCCAGAGCACCAACTCCAGGACCTATGCTGCTATGAGTCAGGAATTCATAGTCATGTACAAAGAGCGTCTTTTTCAGGAGTCTCCAGCTCCCACAACAGGGCCCAGAGCTCCAGGAAGAAACAAAAAGAATAGGGTGGTGTGCATTTTGATTAGAGAGACTTCTGCTCCCTTATTGCTGCATGGCGCTGTGGATATCCACAAGCAACGTCGCTTGCAGAAACTGCAGGGAGTCAGTTTCCATCATAATACACAGAAATATTAAGAAAATGACGAAAAATAAAGCAATCTGTCTTAGGAGGGAGGGAATTCTCTGCCACTGATGTGTTCCAGTACTGACAGAAAACTTGGCAAAAGTAGTTTAGAGAACATCCAAGACGTGAGGGTTGGACTTGATCCTAAAGCTCCTGTGAACCCTCAGATACTGTACCGTGTGAGCCTAAAAACACTACTATGACTCCACCTCATAATTTCAGTTTTAGGTAACTCAATTTTCCAAAATGAGGAAAGAAACCCTGGCAGAAGCCCAGTTAGCCTCATCCTTCTCTTTTCTGCTTTGTCTGATTTCAGCTTCACTTCTCCCTTTCATCATGGCTCCTTATGTCCCAGGCCAGGAAAGAAGGCAGCTGTGAAATATGTCCACAGGAAGCAATGATTGGAATATAGTTGATTTACGATGTTGTATTAGTTGAAAATTGACTTCTTGCAAAACCCTCAACAGTGGTATTTTGCATCTAAAAAAAAAAAAGTTTCCATAGACAGGTCAATGGTTGGCTAAAAGAAATGACTCCTAGTGATAGCACTCCAGGTACTCAAAGGATATATCCTGAGATGGGAGTGGTTCCCCCTGCACCCCTTGAATGGTGGTGGGTGGAACCCTGCCTACTCCATCAAAGAGCTCTATGTCCCCAGAGCTCCAGAATAAAGGCATTCATGTCCCTTTGACTTGAAATAAGGACTGGATTCCTGCACTTACCCTGTGTCCACAGTGTTTCTGGCGGGGAGCTCTTTGACCGGATTCTGGAACGGGGTGTCTACACAGAGAAGGATGCCAGCCTGGTGATCCAGCAGGTGCTGTCAGCTGTGAAATACCTCCACGAGAACGGCATCGTCCACAGAGACTTAAAGGTGCTGAGACGGGGCCCTCGGGGAAACATGGAATGATTCTTTGGGAAGCTGCATGAGTCGTGGGCAGTCTAAGCTCTGTAAAACGAGAGAGTTGGACCAGATGATCCCTAAGGTCCCTTTCACTCTCAGATTCTGAAACAAATCTCAGGTGACTGAACAATCATTGTTAATTTGCACCTCAGTCTTTTTCTGATTTTCACTATCCTCACCCTACTAGGTTACCAAGATAATCCATGCTATTCCTTGAATACAGTATTTAATAAAGACTTACTGAGAGTCAACATCGCACCAGACATGTACCAGAGTTTAGAGAGATCAGACAAAATAAGGGTTGGTTTCCTCAAAGAATAAAACAATTTTGGGGTAGTTGGGGATGAGAAGAAGGAAGGGTTAGTATATCAATAGCTATAAAGCTAAGTAAAGTCAGGGCCAAAACCAAAATACAAGGTGCTGAGTTATGGTGAATGAAGGTCCAGGTAGGAAGAAGATAGGAAAGATGGAGGGAAATAAGTCTGGCCTTAAAAATCAGGAGCCCAGCGTGCAGCTTCCTAAGAAATTATGTATTGTGGAAAGGAAAGAAATGCATGTTTCAGGTGATTGTATCCTACATTACATGATATTTCTGTTTCCTCACAGCCTGAAAACCTCCTGTACCTCACCCCCGAGGAGAATTCTAAGATCATGATCACAGACTTTGGTCTCTCCAAGATGGAGCAGAGTGGTGTCATGTCCACTGCCTGCGGGACCCCAGGCTATGTGGGTGAGTCTAGGGACAGAAGGGAGGTTGACCAGTTGGCTACATTCCTCCACATGGATATCACTCACAGAAAAAGACTGCTGTGAGGAGACAGTGGTGATCCTAGTATAACAGTCACATGTGAGGTTTAGGGCCACCCGATCTATCTGGTCTAAGATTTGAGTAGCTCAGTTGGCAAAGAATCCGCCTGCCATTCAGGAGACCCCAGTTCGATTCCTGGGTCAGGAAGATCCACTGGAGAAGGAATGGCCTACCCACTCCTGTATTCTTGGGCTTCCCTGGTGGCTCAGCTGGTAAAGAATCCACCTGCAATGCGGGAGACCCGGGTTCGATCCCTGGGTTGAAAAGTCCCCTGATGAAAGGAACAGCTACCCACTCTAGTATTCTGGCCTGGAAAATTCCATGGACTGTATAGTCCACGGGGTCACAAAGAGTCAGACGTGACTGAGTGGCTTTCACTTTCACTTTCTATCTGAAGCTCCTCCACCTGCTCCCAAACCCTACATCTTTTAAAGACATCCTACCGCTGAGCCTTCCCACTGCCCCGTCTATACTTTGGCTCTCATTTTTGCAGCAAGGCTTCCTGCTTTTGTTTTTCCACCTAGACCAGGGATAGAAACAAGATCGCAAATCCGGAGATGAGTAGATTGCAGAGGGGTTGGCCAGTAGCCCCCCTCTCTCCTTTCTCCCAGTCTGGAGGAGACCTCAGCCCCCCCAACTACTGGTATTCTGGAGGTGCAGTGTTGAGTTTGAATCTGAGGAACTTAAATATGGGCACCCAAATATACACCCAAGGACATACCCTAGGAAACTGGCACAAGTGGGGCCCCCTGCCTCATAGCTCTGTAGGCTTCCAGGGCCCCCCAAAAGGGGACAACAGGCAGGGCACCAGGAGAGAGCACTCCTGGGCTCTCGGAAGGAGAAAGCCAAAGCTCAGAGGACCCACGTCTGCCCCTTCTCTCTCCCCCTTCACTCATCACCTGGTTGGGGCTGGGAGTGGGAAGTATAACCCTGACTCAGCAGAGGGAATCTTCTCTCTCCCTAGAAGAGAGGTTGGTTACTTACCAACAGGTTTTGAGTCCACAGGATACAAATCCCTGGTATCTGGGATAAATACCAAAGGCAGCTCACTACTGCCCCAGAGCTGCCAGTCAGAGGAAGACATGGCCATTCCCTCATGGAGCTCTTGGGCTGATGGGGAAGACTGAGGCCTGCCCTCAGGAGGTAACAGAGACTGATGGGGCAGTTCCCACCTGCCCTCTGGAAGCTCCTCAATTAACGGGAACTTCTGTTTTCAGGGAGATCCCAATCTCGTGAGAGGAAAAAGTCCTTACCTTGCAGATTTCCCTGTCTAAAGAATCCCTGCCCTGGGGGTCTCCCATCTGAGTGGAAAGCTACAGGCCCTGCCTCCAGAGTACTCAGTCTGAAGCAGAAAACCTAGCCCCGGAGATCCCCAGTCTGATGGAGGAGTCATGGGCCCTGTCACGGGACCTCCCAGGGTACTGGAGAAAGATTTAGCCTGCTGGGAGAGACACCGTCCCTGTCCTAGGAGAATGTCTAGTCTTAAATATCAACACCATCCCAGGTGCTACCCTAGTCCTCTTCTCTAAGCCTCTTCCTGACCCTTGACACTGATCCTTCACCCCTGACTCTTCCTTTGGCTTACTGCAGCTCCAGAAGTGCTGGCCCAGAAACCCTACAGCAAGGCTGTGGACTGCTGGTCCATCGGCGTCATCACTTACATATTGTGAGTAGAAGCTGGTGTTGGCTCAGTTCCTGAGGAATCTCAGAGCCTACTCACCCTTTCTTCTCTCCTCCCCATCTCAGCACCTCAAGCAGCATCCACCTCCAAAGCATGTGCATGTACACGTGCATTCACACACACACACACACTTACTCATGCACACAGCTCCAGAGGATCTTGTCCTGATCCCCACCCCGTTATAAAAACAGAGTTCTTATATGGCACTCCCGCTTTCTGCATCCCACCCCCATTTACTGTATATAAACGTACTGAGTCCCACTCTATGGAATGAGCAGTTAAGGAGGGAAAAGACATCCTAAACTTAGAAGCCAAGTGGGCACAATGTTCGCGTCTCAGATTTCTCTCCTGGTAACGTCAGCCCAAAGCAAAAGGATGGCCTGGATAAACCTAGTCACTGCTCCTCTCACGTTCTCAGGCTCTCCTTCCCAGATCTGCTCACCACCCCCTGCCCAGCATCCCTTCTCACTGAGTTTGCTCTCAAGAGCAAACTTTGCTCTTGAAAAATAACCTGAAATTAATCATTTCCTCCTCAGTGTGGATGCATTTCTCCATTTCCTCAACGTATATTGAATAACTCTTCTCTTCAATGAGCTATTGAACAAATTGTCATTGGCTGTCTCCTCTGTGCCAAGCAGTGGTTTAGGTTCTAAAGAATGAAGAACCAAACAGCCTAAAAAAATCCCTCAGGAAAGTTACATTCAAGTAGACATTTCTACCATCCTTCTTAAAGATAGTCAACTGATACATTATCTAAAGAGTCAGGGTTCCCTGGTGGTTCAAATGGTAAAGAATCTTCCTGCAATGCAGGAGACCTGGGATCTATTCCTGGGTTGGGAAGATCCCCTGGAGAAGGGAATGGCAACCCACTCCAGTATTCTTGCCTGGAGAATCCCATGGACAGAGCAGCCTGTGGGCTACAGTCTACAGGATCGCAAAGAGTTGGACACGACTGAGCGACTAACACTTTCGCTTTTCAAGAGTCATGGGGGCTTCCCCATGACACAGTGGTAAAGAATACCCCTGCAATGCAGGAGCCGCAGGAGATGCGGGTTCGATCTCTGGGTCAGGAAGACTGCCTGGAGGAGGACATGGCAATCCACTCCAGTATTCTTGGGTGGAGAATCCCATGGACAGAGGAGCCTGGTGGGCTCCAGTTCATAGGGTCTCGAAGAGTTGGACCCAACTGAAGCGACTTTGTACACATGCAAGAGTCAGGGGAAGGGAGAAAGTGAGGGTCTGGGGGATAGAATATACAAAGGGCCACCTGTTCCAAACTTCGGTTCCTGAATAAACGTCTGATGGAACCTGCATCATTCCTGCATCAGTTGGACATGACTGAAGCAACGTAGCACATGCACGCATCATTCGTGAATCAGGGGCAGACCCATGTACTGGTCACACTGCTGACTGGGGACCCTCATTGCCTGCCTGTGTATATAGTGGAGGCTGGGCAGAGGGGAGCGGCTGGCCCAGGACGGGGTCCCTCAGCAGCATATACCTTGCTGTTCCACTACAGGCTGTGCGGGTACCCCCCCTTCTACGAGGAAACTGAGTCTAAGCTGTTTGAGAAGATCAAGGAAGGCTACTATGAGTTTGAATCTCCGTTCTGGGATGACATTTCTGAGTCAGGTAAGACCAGTCCGAGGGAAAGACAAAATAACAGGCTCAAGGCAGAGGCTGCCAAGAGAAGCGAGCTTAACAAACGATGACAGTCCTGGCTCTTGGCAGGCCCTGGGGAATCTGATGGAACAGGCTGCCAAGGAAAGTGGAGAAATCTTTATCTGGTTCAAAGGCCAAATAAATGATTCGCATCTAAGGTTCCTGCTTTTGTTTTCCTGGAGGCAGGACCGTGAGATGCCTGGAAAAGCAGGGAGGTACTTCAGATGAGGGGCCAGGAGGGCAGAGCAAGCACAGGGGCGTGTTCCAGGCAGGAGGGGCAAAACCAAGGCCGAGTTTTGCTTTCACCTGTCCAGCCCGAGAGCCTGCATGGTCTGTGTAAGCAAAGGCCGTCAGTATTTGTCCTTGGGTCCATTTAAGTGGGGATCAGAGCTAAGCCAGCATTCACGCGTGTGCCCATGTGTGGTGCTGGCCCCTGACTGGTGCAGGCGGGCACCCGTGTGGCGTCAGGCACATGGGCGCCTCGTGACCAGAGATGTATCTGCAGTGCTGCGTGTGGGTGACACGGCTGCGTGGAGCCGCTCTGGTGGTTTCGGGTGGGTTGTTGCTTGGTGGTTTGGATTCTTTTTCTCTTTCAAGACTCTTAAAATTGCCTCTTTGGAAGATGAGCTAAAGATGCCTTCTGTGCCACCCACCAGCCTGGAAGTGACTCTCCATCAGTCATGAGATCTGGTCCTTAGCTGCTGTGTCTTTGGTTGCTCCCCACAGCCAAGGATTTTATTTGCCACTTGCTGGAGAAGGACCCGAATGAGCGGTACACCTGTGAGAAGGCCTTGAGGCACCCCTGGTGAGTGAGGAGCAGGTGGGCTCCAGACCCTCACTGTTGCTCCCCAGACACCACGCTGACTTTTTCACAGCACATTTCCCTGGAGTCTGCTTGACCTGAGCTGTTTACTGGTGTGGTACCCAAACGGCACAGATCAGATTGAGCCAGAGATGTAAAGAGCATTTATTGCGGTGGATTCTGACCCAACAGTAGCAGCTGGATCATCAAATCGGGAATCAGATGCAGCCAGATAGACAACTTTACTCTCCTTAAGAGCATCATCTCACTCTGGGGTCAAAGCCTGCTCCATGCGAGGTGCTTTGAGAACAGTCACAAAGCAACCAATTGATAAAGCAGGTAAGGGGCTTCCCAGGTGCTGCTGGTGGTAAGGAAACTGCCTGCCAATACAAGAGATGCAAGAGATGGGGGTTCGATCCTGGCTAAGGAAGATCCCCTAGAGGAGGGCTTGGCAACCCATGTCAGTTTTCTTGCCTGGAGAGTCCCATGGACAGAGGAACCTGGCAGGTTACAGTCCATAGGATCTCAAAGGGTCGAACATGACTGAAGCGGCTTAACACACACACACACACACACACACGCACACGCGCGCGCACACACACACACACACAAAGCAGGTAAAGAAAGTCTTCAAACACTTCCTTTTTTTGTGCTACCCCCCTGCTGGGAAAATTTACAAGCTCCCCAGTTCCTACTGCAGCAAGCCATGGTTTTCCCTAATCTGGCCTGGCCTGTCACCTCCAACTTCATTTCTCAGAGTTCCCAACACACCTTCTCTATTCCAGAAAGGCCTAATGGCTGTATTTTTCTCCTGCCCTCTCCCATACCAAGCTCTTTCCACATTTCACCTTGGGTCAACACCATGTTCACCACCTCAAGGGCCCTGCCTTGGATGTACATCCTTCAGGATCCAGAGCCACGTCTATCCTCTTCGGAAGCCCTGGCTCCTGCAGTCCAGACAGACTTTCCCATCTTTCTCTAACGATTACACACCTCACCATGAATTACTCTAGTTCATGGCGTGAAACAAGGCGTCCAGCCTGCACTGTAATCCCCTAGCGATCAGGGCCACATCTGTTACCTCCCTGGGTCCCTTAGTACCTAGAAAGTACTGTTCACACAGCAAGTGTCTGAGGACACTTAGAGATGGATGGATAAGAGGCTCAGGGGACAGGGAACAGGCAGCCTCTGTGGGGGTGGCCTCATAGAGGAAAGGTTCCGAGAGGAGGTGGTTTCTGTGCAAAGTTTAGAGTCAAAGAATAGTAACAGCCCAAATGCCCTCTGACATTGGGCCAGGAGTGAGGAATGGGGTATCAGTAAACTTTTATTTCTATAAAATGCCAGATAGTAAGTGTTTTAGGCTTCACTGGCCATATCGTTTCCATGGCAACTACTCAATCTGCCCGTCGCAGCATGGACGCAGTATAGCCCATAGCTGAATGAATGGGCATCTCTGTGTCACAGAGAGACCTTACTTACAAAAGCAGGCAATGAGTACGTTTGGTCCACAGGCTGTAGGTTGCCCACCCAGTTCGAAAGCAAGTTTCTAAAGCATAGTAACACTAGTGTTAGTTGCTCAGTCATGTTCAGCTTTTTGAAACCACATAGACTGCAGCCTGGCAGGCTCCTCTGTCCATGGAATTCTCCAGGCAAAAATGCTGGAGTGGGTAGCCATTTTCTTCTCCAGGGGATCTTCCTGACCTGGGGATCAAACCCGGGTCTCCTGCCTTGCAGGCAGATTCTTTACCATCTGAGCTACCTAGGAAGCCCTTCTAAAGCATAGGCCCCCTATGACCTGTCCAGGGGGTTCCAGTCCTTGACCCAGGGAACTCCAGGCAGCTTACCCTGGATGCCCAGCCCCTGCCCAACCCCTGACAGAGTCCCCATCACCACCACTAGCCAGATGTCCCCTCCACATCCACAGGATTAATGGAAATACAGCCCTGCACCGGGACATCTACCCATCAGTCAGCCTCCAGATCCAGAAGAACTTCGCCAAGAGCAAGTGGAGGGTGAGTTGTCCTCTCCAGGAGGCGAGCGGGCCGTCTGGGCCCTGGAGGCTGGGCTGGGGCAGCTGGGGCAGGGGGCTTTCCTTGGGGTTCTCCCAGCAGACGCTGGAGCTCCCTGGACCCTTCTGTGAAATGAGAGGTGTGCACGTTGGTTTCAAGCATCCACGGGGCAGAGGGAAGGCTGGAGGCCCTCTGGGGTGGAGACGGTCAGAGATGGGTCTTGTGTCTCCCCAGCAAGCCTTCAATGCAGCGGCCGTGGTCCACCACATGCGGAAGCTGCACATGAACCTGCACAGCCCGGGGGTCCGGCCGGAGGTGGAGAACAGGCCGCCCATCCCTGCAGCCTCGAGACCCACCTCCCCGGAGATCACCATCTCTGAGACTCCCGCCGCCCCGGGCCCGAGCACGGCAGCCTCCGTGCCGACCCGGCTGCCCTGCCGGCACGGCCCCCAGCCTGCGGCCCCCGGTGGCAGGTCCCTCAACTGCCTGGTCAACGGGTCCCTCCGCATCAGCAGCAGCTTGGTGCCCATGCAGCAGGGGCCCCTGGCCGTCGGGCCCTGCGGCTGCTGCCCCAGCTGCACGAACGTCGGTACCAAAGCGAACGCGTCCTACTGCTCCGAGCCCACGCTCCTCAAAAAGGCCAACAAAAAACAGTACGTACTTCCAGCCCCAGGCTTAGCCCTGCTCAACCTGGGGCTGAAAGAACTCAGGGCAAGGGAGCGAAAAGAAAGAGACCCGGGAGCCTCTCCCACTCGGAAGCAGCTCCATGGTGTAGAAAAGCTCTGGAAGTCGGGGGGTCCAGGGAGATGCCCCTGGCCCGGTCCCCGCCCCCCACCAGCTGTGTGGCCACCGACATGTCCACCTGTACCTGTCTCTAGCTCGCGTGTCTGTGAAATGGTCTGATTGGACGTGTCCGCCTGTACCTCTGTCTCTAGCTCGCATGTCTGTAAAATGGTTTGATTGGGTCACACCTGCTCGGTCTACCCCACAGGAAAAATGAAAGTCGCTCAGTCGTGTCTGACTCTTTGCGACCCCATGGACAGTAGCCTGCCGGGTTCCTCTGTCCATGGGATTCTCCAGGCCAGAACACCAGAGTGGGTACCCATTCTCTCCTCCAAGGGAGTCTTCCCATCCTAGGGATCGAACCCTGCATTGCAGGCAGATTCTTTGCCTTCTGAACCACCAGGGAAGCCTTACAGTGTTGCTGTCAGAGTTTAGTGAGGCATCAGGGGCTATAAACGCCTGCAGGAAAGTGGATACATGCGAGTGGCGGGCAGTAGATTCCAGGGACACTGTGTTTTGGGAGGACTAGGGGGCTTGGTTATCTCATCCGTTTTCTCTATAAAGGTTTATACTTTCTGCACCTCATAAAGGGAGGTCTGAGTGGCTGCCATAGGCATGGCCCTTCCTCCTTCCCCAAATACTCCACAGCCTGCTGCAACGTTTTCTTTCCAGGAACTTCAAATCGGAAGTGATGGTGCCAATGAAAGCCGGCGGCAGCTCCCACTGCCGGGTGGGGCAGACTGGAGTCTGTCTCATCATGTGATCCCTGGGGCCCGCGTCTGTCTCACTACAATTTTCAGGTGAGGGGACTAGAGGGAGGAAGGTTGCGAGCTCACGGGACAGCCCTGCCCTGGGGTCTCCACAATGGGGGACAAGGGGTACTAGAGGCGGCAGCACCCCCCAACCCCAACCCTCAACCCCTTTCCTCTGCAGGAGAGATACACAACTCTTCTCCGCCCTTCCAGACCTGGAGTCTACCCTGAGGTGGGAGGGAGGGACAGCAAGCAGACCAAGACCTGATCGGATGCAGCAGCCGGCTGCCGCCCAGGGCAGAGCCTCCCCGAAGGCCCGGGAGTGAGCCCCGGGCGCGGTGGAGCTTCGGGAAGCTGCGGGCAGGAGGAGCAGCATCCTCGGGGGCCTGCCTGCTCCATGCCCCCCACCCCGACACGCCCGCCCGCCGGGGTGGCTCTGTGCAGGGCGCGTAGACAGCTCATGCCCAGGTCTGTGTCGTCGTGAAAAGCTTAATGGGCTGGCCCATCTGTGTTGCCATCTCCGAGCAAAGCCATATGGAGCAGCTACCCAGCCTCCCCACTCAGCACACACTCGCTCCTGCCTCTCCTTGACGGAGGGGCCTGCCCTTCTGCATGAGTGACAGGCAGCATCGCGGTCTGCCTGTGAGCTCTCGGAGTTCACCTCCCAACTCCCTAACTCCGGGATGGCTCCCAACCCTCTGCACTTCTGATCCACCTATGCCTCCACCCCTGTCCAAAAGCAGTACCACACCCTCCAAGATGAAACAGAAAGAAACCCACCACTAGGTACTGTAAGCACTTTTTATCATGGCTGGATGCCCTCCACACACACACACACACACACACACACACACACACACACACTCAATTAAGTAAAAATTGGAAGTTGACTGTTGCCCTTTCAGCCAGTCATTCAAATCCTGCTTCTGCTCTTTTCTCTCCCTGAAAATCAGGCACATTGTTCTTGTCCCGGCCCTGTTCTCTTGTTCTCCGGCCCTCCGGCTTCCTGCTCTGTGCTGTGCTGAATAAAATGGACATATTTTTCTCTATGAGGCTTCTTTCGGTCGTTCTCTAAGTCAGAAGCAGCTTGGGGGCTTCTGGGCCCTGCAGAGTGGAAGATGCGTGACAGCTGGAGGTCAGGCCGGACTCGGGAGGGCAGGAGCTCTGGGGGGTGGACCCGGCGCCTCATGTCGTGAGTGACACACATCAACTCAGTTTCCTCTCCAACAGCCCCTTGGAGGTAGGCGCCGTTGGAACCCAGACAGCCCGGCCCCAGCATCCTCCTAATGCCTGTAACAGATGAACATGGGTCTGAGGCCCCGCTCAGCCCTGCCGGCCACATCTGTGACCCTGGTGGAGTCCCCAAGCCTCTGGTGCCTTGGTTTCCTCACCTATCAAATGGGAACAACAATGCCACCCATGGCATGAGATAATGCACACACTCCCTGAATAATTACTGTGATCAGTGACGACCAAGAAGTTACTGTAGATAAAACGCTAGCATGGTGCCTAGACCACAGTTAACACACAAATATTCGTGCCATTCGCACATCTGCCAACACGAACACACACGCACACGCACACCCGTTTACAGCTTCTTTTTAAAATCCCAAGAGACACAAAGTCTAGTCTTAGTTCTGCCTCTCGGAACTGTGTGATTTCAAACAACTTCCTCCCCATGTCTGGGTTTCTATTTCTTCATCTACAAATGAGAAACTGGATGGTTGTTCAAAGATGGAAACAGCTCCTCTGGCCTCTCAAGGAAGGAGTTCAACCAGTTCCTGGAGTCTCCCCACGTCTGGGTGGTGCGCCAGCTAGACTGGGCAGAGGGGGTCAGCTGGTGCTTCATACACCACCAGGCCTTGGGCTTGAGCAGGGGAGCACGCAGGGACCCCAGACCGGAGACAGAAACAAGTGAGAAAGCTTTACGTCACAGGGAGACAGAGAAGTTCCCCTCTTTGGACCTCCAGGCTCCTTTCCCGAGATTTTTATTGGACTTTTCCCTTGTGCATCGTTGTTAGTTACAACTCTGAGTGGGCCCAGGCCTTCAGCCTCAGTGGAGAAAGAAGGCAAAGACACTGTCCAGCCAAGCACCCCGCATTCGAGAGCTGCTGGTCACAGGGATGCAGGCCCACCTCCACGGTCGCCGTCCCCCAGTCCCACCGGCCCAGGCTCAGCTGCACCCCAGAAGGGGTGGTCCCGGCCGTGCTTTAGGCTGCGTAAGGGTCCCCTGGAGCTGGAACGTATGGCCAGCCAGCCGGGCCCAGGAGCCAAGAGGGCAGACTTGGGGGTGGCGGGCTGGTCCCGCATCACTTGCAGGTGGCGTAGTAGAGCACGCGCCCGTTGATGTGGTTCCGAATCTGCTCCACGCGCTGCTCCAGCCCCGTCAGGTCCGCCGAGCGGAGCACGATGGCCTGGCTCCCCCGAAGCAGCTCTGATTCCATGTCTGAGGGCCGAGGGAACAGCCGGAGAGGGGAGAGGAGCTGGTGAGATGCCCCGGGACTCCCAACCCTTTCATCCCCTCCCACCCACCCAGAGCTGCATCTGCCAGAGAAACCACCTCCACCCCGAGAGGAGCCTGGCCCCCAAGGCAGCTCTCCCCAGCCCCCTCTCCCACTTTTAAAGAAACCAGGCCGAGGCTGGACCCAGGGGTCCCCCTGCCCCTACACTTCTCCTCGGCTCTAGGCGGAGCAGTCCCAGGCTGATGAGGGAGGGCCCCAGCACCAAGGTTAGACACTCGCTGTGGTGGACCGGTCAGCCGCCATCCCACCAGCGATCCTGGTGAGCGCCAGGGCAAAAGAGCTGGAAGGCTGAATTCCTCCCCATTTTCTCTCCCCGACACTCCAGATACACCTAGTCCTACCCCCTGGTCCATATTGTGTCCCACCCCCCAGATTATGTGTGGAGGATGTGAAGGACTCCGAAGGGATCTGGTCCAGTCTGTCCCTCCTGTGGTCCTAGGCAGCTTGGCATTCACAGGAGTTGGTACCCAGCCTCAGACTCAACTTCCCAGAGCAGGGCGGCAGTGGGGGTCACTGCCTCACGAGGCTCCATCCTCAGGCAGTCCTCATTACAAAGTCTTCTCATTAAGCCAGAATCTGAGCACGTCTTGCTTCCACCCCGTGGTCCCGGGTCTGTCTCCTGGGTTGTTAAGACCCGATCTGCTATGCCTCCCACGTGGCAGTCCTTCACATGTCTGAGCCTCGTCTTCCCCAGAGGAAACCGCCCTAGCTCCTTCCTCCACACCTCACCTGATATAATCACCAGGACTTCCTACTTCCCAACTCTGCTCACCCCCGCCCTGACCCCCGATGTGCACTGGTTTGCCAATATTTCTTCTGGAGATGAACTGGCCTCCACTGAACCCCACGTCCCAGGTGAGATTATCAGTGGAGTGTATCAGGGGTTATTACAAGGTTGACAGTCGGCCAGTAGGCCCCCATATGGACCTATGGGCCATAATAAAATAGTGACATTTTAATAGCTGCTGCTCTCTTCCTCCATTCTTGTTCATGCATAGGGATAGGGGCTCCCTATGCATGATCTTCCCCATAACCCCACAATTAAAGGTAAATTCCAGCAAGCAGGCAAATGCTTGCTTCAATGAGTTATTTTCTGGCTGGTAGGTAGGTGAAGGGCACACCAGTTATGAAATATTTTTAATATCACCCTTGAGCCATTACTCCCCTTATTTTGGCTGCTTTACATTTATAAGCTCTTCTGTCAGGAGCAAGGCACTTCTGGCTTATATCAAAATTCCTGGATCTTTTTCAGGTGAGTAACAATTTGTATGAGTTTATCACTTACCAGTTATAAAGTTTCTAGCTACATTAGCCGCCTGAGTACCCGGCCTTACCTGAGCTATACTTGTGAGTCCAGACAATGCCAGGTTAAGAGAGAATGCTTCTCTTTACTTAAATTTTATCCTGTTAGTTTCAGCCCATCCTTCTGAAACTTAGAACGCTAGTTCTGTTATCCGGTGTATTTGCTACCTGTCATCCTCAGATTTGATTAGAAAATTCTTTGTCTTCACACAGAACAGTGATGGACAAGGTCAGGGCAGGCCCTGACCCAGGGCTGGGCTCCTCCATCTGGGTCAGCTCCTCCCGCTTCAGGTGCGGCTGGCCACGGCCTCGAATCCACTCACTGTCGACTCACCAGCCCACCTTTCTCCATTCTGTCCGTCTGGCTAGCCACACAGATTTTTGTCAAAAGCTTTCTCCAAAATTCAAAGAAACTCTGGCCGTGGCATTCACAGGGCACCCCAGGGCCGTGACCCCGTCATCGCATCTTTAGAGACTGAGCCTGGAGGCCCCTGTTCTCCTTTCTGGGGAGCCTCGGAATGCTTTCGAAAGCTCCTTTCATTATGACTTGCTGGATGCTTTCCTACTGCCCCCAGGGCTGTCTATCCCCCTCCTCCTGGCGGGCGGGCCGGCCGTGGGCACCAGCCACGTAGCTCCACGCTCCTTCTCTCCCGCCGGTTTTGTCCTCGTCAGCCCTCCCCTCCAGGAGGGTGGTCCTGCCCACATCCTCTAGTTCCTCCCTATCCACCCTGTCCTGACGACCTTCCTCTTCCCCACAGCCTCATCCTTCCACCTCAAATCTGATCTTTTTTTTTCTTTTTTGGACACTACCGTCACTGAACATTTCTCTCTGACATTATGTATCCTCTGAGCCCCTCGAGTGCCTATTATTCAGGCTTTCATCACAGACCTCCTTGTGCGGTTAAATAGTTTCATGAAGCTAATGGCCAACAGGAAAAATGCCCCCTCTGGATTGCAAGCTCCTCGAAGGCAGGCCTAGTCTTGCGAACATCACCACATTCCTCACAGCCCCATTCTAGGCCTTGTTCCTGTTAGGCGCTCGGGAAATACCAATTGCTCTCACTCCCCTAGCATTGCTAGCTCCAAAGGGTGGGCCTCAGAAACCCTGGGTTGGCAGCAGCCTTCAGGGATGTCCCGCGGTCCAAGGCCCTGGACCACTGTCTCACCTCTCATCCTGTCCATCATCGCCATGGTCTCCCCAAACAGTTCCTCCGCCTCCGTCTTGACACTCAGAATTCGGCTGCCCTGTTCTCCCAGCATGGAGCTCTGATCCAACCGGTCCTTCAACTCAGCATATTTTTGCTTTACTCTCTCAAATCCCTGAAAAAAGGAAAAACCATTTCTGCATCACCATCATCCACAGTCCTAAAGGCCTTTGGCTAAAGGAGTTGATATCACCCACATCCAGACACGGGGATGAGGTGCCTTTTAACATCCCCCATGGGGTGGGTCTGCTCTATAAAAGCCCCGGGCCACAAACTGCACCTCTGTACTTCCCTCCACCCGCAGCGCCTGTCGCTCCCCAGCTCACCGCCAGCGCAGAGCCAGATACGTGGCTGTCACTTAACAGCGTGCTTGGCAGCTTGGCCGTTGTACCAGGGCCACCGGCACCCTGGAGACACTGAGAATGGCTCTCTGACCTTCTCTCTGATCTAATTCTGACAGCAATGGGGCTCAAGCTATGCTAAATCAAGAGTGCCTGTCTGGGCTAGGAAGCCACAGATAGAGGATAAGCTCTGGATTGGGTGTCAAGAGCCCTGCTTTGTAGATGAGTGTTATGCCTGGACAAAATCCACTTCGTCTGTGAAAGGAGAGGAACTGGACTGGCTGTTTCCAACATCCCCAGAGTGGCTCCACCAAAAGCAGCCAAGGGTGCAAGAATCCAGAAGCTCACCCTGATCCTGGATATATTTCAGAGTAACTGGTACTTAAAGTGCTTTGAGGGGGCTTCCCAGGTGATGTTAGTGGTTAAAAAAAAAAAAAAAAAAAAACCTGCTTGCCAATGCAAGAGACATAAGAGACAGGTTCAATCTCTGGGTCAGGAAGATCCCCTGGAGGAGGGCATGGCAAGCCATTCCAGTGTTCTTGCCTGGAGAATCTCCATGGACAGAGGAGCCCGGCGGGCTACAGTCCATGGGGTCGCACAGAGTCGGACAGGACTGAAGCGATCACGCCCATGTAAGGTGCTTTGGAGCGTGGTCTTATCAAGCGTACACAGCCCCCTCCTGCTCCCACTGACAGGGCTTCCTCGGGCTCTCTCCGCACCTCCTGGGCGCTCAGCGCCTGCTTGCTGGCCTCCTCTGCCAGTTGCTGGGCCTTTGCTGCCTGTGCCTGCTGCTGCCTGGCCCGGCGGCCAAGCTCCTCCATCCGTGCTCGGAAGCCCCCCAGCTGCTCCGACATGCTGGTCACCAGTCTCTTTGCTGGTCCTAGTACCTGCTGAACCTTTGTGGAAAAAGAGAGACCTGGGGCTTGGGGTGTGTCTCATAGGCAGCGACCTTCGGTCTTCTTTCCTCCAACTCATTGGGCCACAAAAACTCCCTCCAATCAAGGCATCACTATCACCTCCATCCAATCCCCTAACTGCCGCCAGCATGCAAGCCTCCCAGCCTTCCCCGGCTCAGCTGACCGCCCCGCCTACTCCTGCCAGAGCTCAGAGGCCACCCCTGCTTCTGCTTCAGCCACGAGGCCCAAAAACTAAAAGCTCGAAGCCAGGCCCAAGGCTTGTAGCCCCTGCTTCTTTAGGGCCCCATCTCAGCTCCCAGCCAGGTCCCTTCCCAACATCGTCTCTGCCTCGCGCCCAGGTCTGAACATCCATTCCCCCACGTGGGTAGGGGGAAGCCGTGACGCCTACCTCGGCAACCCTGTCCTGGATGAGCCGCAGGGAGCGGCGGGTGCCCCGCATGGTGTCCTGGGCCTCCTGCAGAGCCAGCGTGCCCTGCCGCAGGGCCCCCAGGACGTCCTCCACCTGGCCCTCCACTGTGTGGGCCCGGCTCCTGGGGCGGGACGGGCACAAGGGACGGCGGAGAATTCACTCAGTGGAGAGCGAAGGAAGGTGCTCTCCAGTCCCGGACGGCACCCCTTCCAGCCAAGGCAAGAGGCCGAGTACTAACTCGGTAGTAGCTTTTCCATCCCAGGACCCCAGCAAACCCCCTCCCCGGGCCAGGTGGAAGAACATTCCCGGAAGGTGGAAACCATGCCTCTTTACTGCTGTCTCTTCTGGGGACCAGCGCAGCGCACTGCAGGAGCCCAGGCCATGATTACGGCTGAGTTTAATAAAGCAGGCTTTTCCCCAACCACTTGATGAAAGTGAAAGAGGGGAGTGAAAAAGTTGGCTTAAAGCTCAACATTCAGAAAACTAAGATCATGGCATCCGGTCCCATCACTTCATGGCAAATAGATGGAGAAACAGTGACAGGCTTTATTTGGGGAGGGGCTCCAAAATCACTGCAGATGGTAACTGCAGCTATGAAATTAAAAGACGCTTATTCCTTGGAAGAAAAGTTATGACCAACCTAGACAGCATATTAAAAAGCAGAGACTACTTTGCCAACAAAGGCCTGTCTAGTCAAGGCTATGGTTTTTCCAGTAGTCATGTATGGATGTGAGAGTTGGACTATAAAGAAAGCTGAGCGCCGAAGAATTGATGCTTTTGAACTGTGGTGTTGGAGAAGACTCTTGAGAGTCCTTTGGACTACAAAAGGAGATCCAACCAGTCCATCCTAAAGGAAATCAGTCCTGAATATTCATTGGAAGGATTGATGTTGAAGCTGAAACCCCAATACTTTGGCCACCTGATGTGAAGAACTGACTCACTGGAAAAGACCCTGATGCTGGGAAAGATGAAAGGCGGGAGACGGGAACGAAAGAGGATGAGATGATTGGATGGCATCACCGACTCAATGGACATGGGTTTGGGTGGACTCCGGGAGTTGGTGATGGACAGGGAGGCCTGGTGTGCTGCAGTCCATGGGGTCCCAAAGAGTTGGACACAACCAAACAACTGAACTAAACTGAACTTCCCCAACCACAAGAGCTGAGGCGGCCGTTGGGGACAGTTTCCAGCATGGAAAGCAGGGCCATGCTGAGTGAACCTGAACCTGGACGCTGGATATCACTTGACCATCTGCCACCACACTCAGCACCCCTCCCGTCTCCCAGCCCTCAGCATCCCTCTGATTTACAGAGGTTCCTCTCTTGCTTCCAGCAACACAGCCGGGGAGCAAAACCCCAGCCCGGTCCTGGGAGGAGAGATCAGGGCACCAGGCCATACCTGGCCTGCTCGGCCTCAGCCTGCAGCCTGCGAGCCCGAGCGATGTCCTGCTTGGTCTGGGACAGCACCAGGTCCACGTTGGGGAGCCTGGCCGCGATGGCCTGGATCTCGTTCATCTTCCGCAGGACTGTGGCCGAGTCGGTGGGCAGCCACAGGGCCAGCACGGCCTCGCTGACCTCCTGGATGGTGGCCGTGTCGGTGTCGGGGTCTGGAAGACAAGCCGCCCATTGGACTGGGGGAGCCCAGCCACATTCCCCCAAGGTCAGAGGCCTCCCCCAGGCCCAGCGGCACCCGTAGCATCTCCGTCTAGCCTGCCCACAGAGCTGCCGCCCTCCCCTCCCAGGCACCCTGCTCTGAGGGTTTCCGGGCGCCCTGCCGTGGGAGGAGGGGCGTTGGCACAGCTGTGGCAACTATGTGGCATCGCAGGAAGTTGCAGGCTAGGGAGGAGGAGGCGGTGCCAGGCAGCTGGGCCCGAACAATGCCTGGAGCGCAGACGTAAGCGCCCTGGGGTGGGGACACCAGGCAAGAACGGAAACTGCTTCCTTGGCAATAAGACCCCTGCCACGTGCCCCTTCCACCTCGGGCCAGAGTGCTTGTTTGTGTAAAGGCGGGTCAAGGTCATCAGGACTTTGGTCACATGTCAGCTTCTGAGGGAGGTGGGCCCCGGCCATCCGATCGAGGGAGGCAATCTGCACCCTCTGCCAATGTTTCCCCTCCTCATTCTCCCGAACGTTTATCACCACCCACACGCCAAACAGTTAATTCGTTTGTCGGGTTTTCCGTCTGACTCCCCACGAGAATATGAGCAATGTGAGGACAGGGACTGGCATTCAGCCCCAGCTGTAGCCCAGCCCCGAGCACGGTGCCTGGCACTCAGAGGCACTCTATATACAGCGAATGAGTGGCTGAAGGGGCTCCAGACCCAGGCTTCCCCTTTCCTACTCAAGCCAACGGGGCCAAGTTAGCTAGCTTCTCTGAGCTCAGTCTCCCGATCTGTGAAAGGAGCTGATAGGAAACAATCATCAGGAATTTCACAAAGCACTTCTGGGTCAGAGAGTAAGATCAGACGTACAGAGGTGGTGTCTCCTTCCCTTTGGTCTCTCTACAGATTCCACCGGTACCGCCGTGGGAAGGAAGTGGGCATCGCCTATCCAGAAGGTTTGCCCTGTGACTGGAACTTTTCTGGGGGCCCCAGGTCTAGCTTTATTCTGCAATCAAAGGGGTCCCAGATCTAGCTTTATTCTGCAATCAAAGGGGCCCCAGATCTACCCTTATTCTGCAATCAAAAGCTGCCTCACCAGGTGGTTACACAGGTCCCAGACCGAGTCCCCTCCCCGTGCCAGCTGGAAGGACATCCCTAGAAGGTAGAAACCACGCCTCTTTGCTACTGGGTTCTTACGGGGCCAGAAGCACACCGCAGGAGCCCAGGGCATGACTGCAGCTGTTTAATCAAGTGAGCTTTTCCCCAACCACCTGCTTTCACAAGGACCTCCCAGTAGAGACCATCACCTGCTCGCCTAACTCTGAGTCTTACTCTCAAAACACAGCTTAGACATGC
This sequence comes from Cervus canadensis, assembly GCF_019320065.1. Lineage (NCBI taxonomy): Eukaryota > Metazoa > Chordata > Mammalia > Artiodactyla > Cervidae > Cervus > Cervus canadensis. The sequence continues at coordinate 6,916,870 of NC_057398.1, forward strand.
CTTCCCAGAAAGCTTCCCACGGCGAGCACACCCCCACCTAGCATCTGCCCTTCCTTCGTTCCTCATCACTTCCACTGCGCCCGAGGGCTTGGTCTGAGTCACACAGTTTCGTGGGCTTCTGAGTCTCAGGGTGGGCTCAGCAAACCTTCACTGCTCTGAGCAGCAGGAGGTGGGGCGCAGAGGCTGCGAACCAGATTGGACGTGGTCTCTGCCCTCGTGGAGCTTGGAATCTAGCGGGACAAGGGAGCACAACCCTGGGTGATGGGGCCAAGCACGGGGTGTGAGGGTTGCACCTGTGGAGGGGCGTCTAACCACTGAGGAGCCCGTGCAGGGGCAGCTAACCCGCTCTGCCTGGAGACCGAGATACCTAGAGGATGCTTAGGGGGTAAACGGGAATTAGTCAGGCGCCAGGTAGGGCAGGGGAGAGAAAGCAAGAAGGTGAATATGAGCAAAGACAAGGAAGCACGTGTGTGTGTGTGGCAGGGTGGGGGGCCTCCATCTCACAGTGCAGTGATCTCGAGTGTGGACCCTGGAGGTAGGTGAGCCCTACCCTCACCCGTTCCAAGCTGGGTGCCCATGGGCAGGTTTCTCAACCTCCCTGTGTCTGGTGTCCTCATCTACAAAGTGGTAGGCAGTCAGGATTAAATAATGTAATACCCATGAAGCACTTTAGAACAGCGCCTGGCACTTCCTAAGACTTCAGTACACCTGATTTATTCTTTTTGTCACTTCCGTTGATGACCTGGGAAAGACGGAGTCCCCTCCCTCTTCCGCTGGCCCTGCACCGTCCCGCTCTCGCTGGGTGATCCCTGCATGCCCACAGCAGCTGCTACGCGTGCTGCCTGCAGTAGGACCCTGGCCACAAGAGCCTACGGCCTTGGAGACTCTAAGAACCGTCCTGGCTCCTTCCCGTCCTGGCTGAGGCCCTGCTCCTCCTCTCTGCCCTGCGTCCTGTCCCAGGACTCAATCTGAGTTGAGGGGACAGCAGGCACCCCACAGCCCGGCAACTCCCTGCCCATTCACAGGAGCCGGGGCAGCACCCCAAAGGAGAGGCTCCCAACCCCCTCACCCCTGGCTGGGGTCGATGCAGGAGCGGGGTCAGCCCTACTCGGCTTCACTCGGGGGCAAGGCTTCCTCATCTGGGAGGCCGAGCCCCAAACTCTGGCCTGCCCCCTTCATCCACGCTGTCAGGCCCCATTGGCCGGCAAGCATGTGGCACGTCCCCATTCTGAGGATCTCCAGAGGGTGCTGACTGCAGCCTGGCCTGGGGCCACCCAGGGCACCTCAGGCAGATCCTTCCTGCTTCTCTCCAACCTGCCATGTGCACTCAGGAGGGAGCTCCGGGCTCTTGGAGCCAAGGCACCCCAACAGCAGCAGGAGGATATACTGTTGTTACACCAGGCCCTCGGCTCCCAGCCAAGCAAATACCCTGGCAGGGACCAGAAATCTAATAATAACAGTTCATATTCCTGAGGCACCTTTCGTTTTTTGAAACACATTTTACATCAGTTTCTTGATGCCCAGATTAAACTTGTGAAATACTCTCATCTTGGTTGGCAGAAGCAAACTTGCCCAAAGTTCCACAAATTTCCTGAGTCCTGTCCTGGGATCTTTGCCACTCCCCAGGGCAGCACAGGAGTGCCTCAGGTTCCTTTACTCACTCAACCAACAGTGGGCACTTTTTCTGGGCCTGACCAGGGACACAGTGAGCAAGACACACAGCCATCCCTGGCCTCTTGGAGTTGAGAGTCTAATGCGGAGGCAAGCAAGACACTCGTGGGACAGAAGAATTCAACAACCACAGGCTCAGAGTGGCGAAGGGCCAGCTCCAGACGGGGCTGGGGGTGCTGGTGACCAGAGTGAGTGATCAGGAAAGTCCCCTCCAGGGACATATGCACACTCAGACCTGGAGGGTAAGAATCAGTCGCCTTGGAGACAGCATCCCAGGCAGAGAAAGAGAGAGAGCACCCCTGAGGTTAGCAACAACTGGCCTGTTCAAGGACAGTTTGTGAGTCAAATAGACAGGCTACGGGCCACACCCAGGAGGTGACAGAGGCCGTGGGGTGAAGGACGTTAGGCGTGCGTGGAATGCCACCCCACCTGCACATGTTTCAAAGATGTTTCGGGCTGTTGGGTGGAGAACAGGTCGGAAGGAGGTGGGAGAGGAAGCAGCCACCCAGGCGAGCACGGGGACTGGTCCAGGGGGAGGAGGCAGCTGATGCGGGAATGGGAGGTGGGGGGTGGGGGATCGGGGGACAGCGAACGGGGCCCTGGGGGCCAGCAGGCGTGGACACGTCAGCCCAGGGGAGGGTGAGGGCCGGCTCACCTGAGAGGAAGTCCCGCACCTGCCGGATGAGGAGCCGCGTGCGTCTGACGTCCTCCTCCATCTGGGAGCGGCTGGTGCTCACCTGCGTCTCCAGGCGCTGAGTGTCCGACTGGACCTGCGAGGCAGCCTCCTCCGCTGCCCTGATCTGCGGACACAGGCTGTGGGTCAGTGGGGGTCGAAGCCCCCAAGGGAGCCTCTCAGCGGGGGAGCCTGCAGGCATCTGCTACCCAGGATCCACCTGGGAGACGTGTAACTAGCTTGGTGTGGCCTCACAAGAAGTGATGTAGAAACACTGGCCTCTGTCTCTCACTTGCCGTGATGCATGCCGCCTGCTAAGTCGCTTAGGTCGTGTCCGATTCTTTCGTGACCCCATGGATGGTAGCCCACCAGGCTCCTCTGTCCATGGGGATTCTCCAGGCCAGAGTACTGGAGTGGGCTGCCATGCCCTCCTCCAGGGGATCTTCCTGACCCAGAGACTGAACCCGAGTCCCTTGTGTCTCCTGCACCGGCAGGCGGGTTCTTTACTACTAGAGTCCCCCAAGATGCCCCGCTTGCTGTGGGGCCGCAGGGGCAAGTCAGCTGGCACCTCTGGGATTGACACCTCTGGGATTGCACCTCCTGGCTGCCAAATGGGAGCTCTGACTCGCCCAGAGGCTTTGTCCCCTCTGCCTCCCCCCACTATGGGTGCCCACCGCCCCCCGCCACACCTACCATCTGCCTGGTCTGCTGGAGCTGGGCGCCGAAGCCCTGCAGTTGCTCGGCCACCTGCCCCGCCGTCCGCAAGGCCCCACCTGCCCTGGGGAGGGCGCCTCTGCAGCGGGTGCCGCAGGCCGTGCCATTGTCTCGGGGACAGAGCTCCCCGGGGCAGCCCCCTGGGGTGCAAGGCATCTCCCTGGAGCCTCCACAGAGCTGTGGAGAGATGGGGGCATCAAAGGGGGTCCCCGAGGCTCCGCAACAACCACTCCCATCCCACACCTGGGAAGCCAACAGCCGACAGACATCTCCATGGCAACCAGGCCCCCAGAAACTGGTTGGCTTGGTCGCTGCTGAGCAGCCCATACGGGGCTGAGGGTCAGGACGGGTGGGGTGGCGGTGGGCTCTACACAGCCCCCGTGGGAACGGTGGGGCAGCCGTTGGTGTGCGACAAGCTGGGCCGGGGGGCCTGAGGGGGGAAAGTCGGGCTCCGCGACAGGCGTCACCTGGTTGATGGTGGGCGTCAGATCAGGCACAGAGGCCATCTGCAGCCTCAGGGCCGCGAGCTGAGGACCACCGGCTCCTGGTCCCCCTGCCACCTGCTGCTCCAGCCTCTCCGCCTGTCTCCGGGTGTCCCTGAGCTGCAGCAACCGGCGGGAGCTGTCCGAGACCTGCTGAGCGGCCTGGGATGACCGCTGGTGGGCTGCAGTCAGCATGCGGAAGGCTCCTGGGGGAGCGGGGAGAAGAGATCATCGAGTCAGCCCTGGACCCCCCCTCGCCCAGGCCTGGAGGCGGAGGAGCAGCGGGAGGGGAGCCGAAGCCTGGCCCGGCGTGGGGTCTCCACGCTCCCCTTCACCCCACTCACCTGAAGGGTCAGCACTGCTCATCTTTTCAAATTGCTCCCTCTTGCTCTGATACATGACGAGGAGGCGATTGAAACTCCTGTCCAGGCTCCCCAGGTCTCCTGGGAGGGACAAGGTCTCCTCCTCCAGGGGCAAATCCATCTGCATGCCCTGAAGTGTCCGCCTAAGGGAGGGGGAGAAGCTTCCACTAAAATACAGGAGAGGGGCTGCCTCCCCAGACCCAGCCATCCCCCCGGAGAAACGGCTACCGAGTCAGGAGAAACAGAGGCCATCAGGAGCAGCCCCAGACGGGAGAGGATTCTGCCGGGCCAAAGCCGGCACCGTCTCCCTCCATCCCTATTTTCAGGCAGATCCAGAAAAACCTCTCCCTTCTGGACAGGTATGCGCCTGACGCTCCCAGCTCTCCTCTGCGTCCCACACCAGCTTCCATGAGGAGCTTCCCTGACCCTCTCCTCCTGGGGTCCCTGCAGGTGCCCCTTCCCACGCCTGGACCCCGGGCACCCGGGTCTCTCCTCTCCCCACCAGGGCTCCCAGAGCTGCTGACCCACCAGTCTGTTTCCGCCCAAAGGGGTTCACCTGCCCTGACCCACGGTCACTGAGTTTGCAGAGACTCCTCCCTCCCAGGCCCTCTGCAGCTCCACCCAACTAGTCCCTGCCACCAGCCTCCCCTTCTCCACAGCCGGGATCTGCTCCACGTGGACCATCCTTCAGGAGGCCCCTCCAGGCCGGCACACCCAGCCCACCAGATGCCCCCAGGCTCCCTGCTCGACTCTGAGACTGAGGCCAACCACACACATGGTCAGCGAGTCAGGGAGGGCTCAGGGAAGGCAAAACTCATTATGAAAACTTCGGTACCAAACCTCACTGAGAAGAGGCCTCTGCTGGCAGGAGGGGGCCGTGGGTGGGACCGCTCCCGTTCCAAAGGCAAACCAAGTTATTTTCGGAGCCCTGCCTCTCGGATGCCCTCCACCAGGGTGACTCATCCAGAGCTGACGCCCGCAGGCAGCGCCAGGCACTTGGGCTGGCACCTGCACTCCTGGCCGCCTGCTCTGCCCCTCTGTGGCCACCTGGTTCTGTCACGATACTAAGCTGTGCCCGTTTCCTCACTGGCAAGACCGATGTAGTACCAACCATCCCACCAACCTCCCAGGACTGCGGTGACGGTGAAAAAGAGAGGCGTCCATGAAAAGGCTTGAAAGTGAAGCGTAGAAGTTGCACAGTCTTATCCGGCTCTTTGCGACCCCATGGACTAGCCCTGCGGGCTCCTCTGTCCATGGATTCTCCAGGCAAGAACACTGGAGTGGGTTGCCATTCCCTTCTCCAGAGGATCTTCCCAACCCAGGGATCGAACCTGGGTTTCCTGCATTGCAGGCAGGTTCTTTATCACGAGGGAAGCGCTATGAAAAGGCTTGGTAGACGGTAAAGGGCTGTAAACAGTATGTGCCCCTCCGTGTACCCACATGGCATTATTCTTTCTCCCGGCCACGGCCCAGTGGGGAGAGGGAATGACCTGATGGAGAAGACGGCGTTGGCCACCTGGGCCACCTCCTGCTCCGTGACCAAGGCGTCGCCGAGGGTGGCTTGGATCTGCGCCATCTTCCTCTTGGCGTCCAGCATCCGGGAGGCCAGGGCGCGGTCCTCCAGGCCCGGCCGGGGCCACAGGCCGGCGGAGGCATTGCGGAGGTCGGCCAGGCGGAGGGCCCGCTCCCGGAGGCCGCCGTCGTAGGTCTGGAAGCAGGGGTGGCAGGCCACGCACACCGGGGCGCGGTCGCAGTAGCCCCGCTGGCACTGGTCGCAGCGCGGCCCCGTCAAGCCGGGGCGGCAGAGGCAGCGGCCCGAGGCCTTGTCGCAGCCCGGCCCCTCAGTGCCCCGGAAGTCGCAGTCACAGGCTGGGGTGGGGAAAAGGATGGTCAGGGGCCAGCGGCCGGGGAAAGGGGGGGCGCGCATCTGCCGGGGAGCGCCCTGGAGAGGACGTCTGGCCTCTGGGTCTTAGGATTCAGAGCGAGGCCGTCGAGGCCAGAGCAGAACCACGGCGAGGGCGGCGGGGCTCACTCAGCAGCCCCTTCGTGCAGGCGCGGCCCCGAGCTTCGCTCCCCGAGCGCACGCACGCGCCTCTGACCCGCACCCGCTCTGGCGGGGTGGGCACGCTTGCTCTCCCGCCGTCATGGGCGCGAGCACCCGAGGCAGGGTGCCCCTTCCCAGGCGAGGAGGCCGAGGCCCGCAGAGGGGGAGCAACCCCGCCCGGGGCGACAGGGCCGGCAACAGACTGGGGTCTGCCTGCTCTCTCCACCACTTGCCAAACTGGCCCCCGCGGGGCTCCCTTTCTGCATCCGTGAAGAGGGAGGAAGGGGTTTCCCCACAGCTGGCCTCTGGGAGATGCTTTCTCAGGGAAGAGAGGCGCAAAGCGGCCCTCCTGTCACCAGGACACGGGGACGGGGGGACACGGGGATGGGCTAGCAGGGGGCAAGTACTCTCATGGGCTGCCGGGGCCCAGCCCCCGTGGACCAGACAGCACTGACCTGCATGCCCCCCAGCACAAGCCCACCCGAGCACTCACCCCCCACGGCGTCTGCACAGCCCCCGCCCCCCCACTCAGACAGCGCACCTCGGCATCCCGCGGCTGCCTCTCCATAGGTCCTGTCGGGACACTGGCGGATGGCTGCGGCGCGGCAGGTCAGGCCCCCGAACCCTTCCCGACAGACACACTGCCCTGTGAACTGCGGGGGAGAGCCGGTCAGCGAGCGGGACTCCCCGGCGCACCCCAGCCGCAGGGGCTCCAGGCAGAACGCAAGCTCCGCGGTCAGACCCAGGACGGCCCCGCCGTAGGCGCACGTACGTGGGCCTGCCAATGGCTGAGAGCGCGGGTAGGGACTGACGTCCGGGGGGCTCTCCAGGGGCGTGGGGGCCGGCCCGCGGCGTACCTGGTTGCACTGGGGGCCGAGGGAGTTGTGCGGGTCGCAGGCACAGGGCTCGCAGCCCCGGCCGCTGGCCAGCTTCCAGTGGTGGGGGGCACACTGGTCACACTTGGGGCCCACCACGTGGGGCAGACACACGCAGCGCCCTGTCTCCTCGTCACACGGCATGTCCCGCCGGGCGCCCAGGACGCTACAGTCACAGCCTGCACAGGAGGGGGGCTGCTGAGCTGGGGGGGCACCCAAATCTGCCCCCCACCGCCCCCCCAGAGGGAGTGCATCAGGCAGAAGAACCAGGCGGGGTGCTTTCCTGCAGAAAACCTGGCTGACTCACGAGGCCACTGCGCCTTCCCCCCAGTCCCAGCACCTGGCCACTTGGCCACCTGCCCGCCCTCTGCAGGGCTTGCTCCGGCCCTCCTTCCAAGCCAGGCCTGCGGTGCCACATGCTGGAGGCTGCTGGCATAGCAACTGGCTTGCCGCGCAGGGGGAGCAGGGCCGGCCCCAGACCCGATGGCCCAGCCCCGCCCCATGGCAGGCTCGGGCCCTCTACTCACGGCGGCAGCCCTGAGGGTTGGAGAAGGTGAGCCCCGTGAACCCCGGCTTGCACAGGTCACAGCGCTCCCCCTGCACGTGCTCTTTGCACACACACTGGCCAGTCACTGGGTCACAGGGTGCTCCCGGCACTGCCCCGTCGGGATCGCACTCACAGGCTGCAAGACAGAGGCGGCGCCAGGGGGCGGACAGGGAAAGCAGAGCATTAGGAGCACACTCTGGTTCAAATTCTTGTTTCCCCCTCCACTTCCTGGCTTACGACCTGACACCTTAGTCAAGTTATTTCAGCCCCCTGTGCCTCAGTTTGCGCATCTATAAAATGGGGTGCTTATGTAGTGCTCACAGGGCCTCTTACGAGGAAAAAAGCAGGTGTGCCACGCTGTGCTTAGTCGCTCAGTCGAATCCGACTCTTTGGGACCCCACGGACTGTAGCCCACCAGGCTCCTCTGTCCATGGGCTTCTCCAGACAAGAATACTGGACTGGGTAGTCTATCCCTTCTCTAGGGGGTCCTCCCAACCTAGGAATCGAACCGGGGTCTCCAGCATTGCAGGCAGATTCTTTGGAATTCATTGCAATGTGGCTTCTCCTGCATTGCTAGCTGAGCTACCAGGAAAGTCCTTGGCGTGTGTTAGGTAGGACGAAAGTTTCAGTGGGCATGATGTACTGAACAACCACTCTGCAGCCAGCCCTGAGCTGGGCACTCTTGCATGCTGCCTTGTGTAATCCTGTCATAACCCTGAGAATTGACCATGCTTGTCCCCATTGTACAGATGAGGAAACTGAGGCTCAGAGATGTTCCAATAGCACAGTCAAGGTCATACAGCAAGTAGTGCTGGAACGAGAAGTCAAACTCAAGCTTTTCTCATTCTCTCCATAAGCAGATAACATCAACAGAAAGTGAACCAACTTTCTTTCACCCTAACACCTGGGTGCCTTTCGCAACTTTCAAAACAGAGACTCTTACTTCTGGAAAGTCTTGCCTGATCAATCCACCTGAATCAGAGTGCTTTCAATTCGAACTGTACAAACTCACTGGCCCTTGCCGCATGCATGCTAAGTCACTTCAGTTGTGCCTGACTCTTTGAAACTCCACAAACTATAGCTTTCCAGGCTCCTTTGGCCATGAGATTCTCCAGGCAAGAATATGAGAGTGGGTTGCCATGCCCTCCTCCAGGGAATCTTCCTGACCTAGGTCCCCAGAGCCCCTACTCACGGATGCAGGTCTCCTGAATGGGAGCCCCAGGACGCCGGTTCCGGAAATAGTGCAGCTGACACCGTTCACAGTTCCTGCCCTCAGTGTGGTCCCGGCAGCTGTCACACACACCTCCATGTGCCCCCTGGCTGGCGGCAAACACGGCTGGGTCAAAGTGACATGTCTCTGAGTGTCCGTTGCAGTCACACCCTGAAAAAGGAGATTCCTGGGGTTGACGCTAGACCTGCATCGTTGACATCCACAAAGCACGCTCCACGCTAACTCACTGGCACCCCCAGTGACTCTGTAAGATGCCCAGGTCTGAGAAACGGGGAAACTGAGGCCCAGGGAGGCTTGTCAATTTCGGTTCATACAGCCAGTAAGAAAGGAAAATGGAGAATGCAGGCCTCCCGACTCCTAGTGTGGAGACTCGTCCCAGAATGATACCCATGTGGGGCCAAAGAGAGAGCCATTCGAACGCCCCATGCCAGCCCTCCCCCACTGCCACCACATGTCTCCTGCTGGGTCACTGTCCTTCCCTATGCTGGGACCCTGGCTGTCCTCATTTATGGAGGGAAGGGTCCTGCCCCCAGGGGCCCATCTGAAAGAGAAAGAATGACAACAGGGAGACCAGGTGTGTCCTACACAGGATAAAGCTCTGGAGAGGCCGGAAGGAAGACCTGGGTTAGCACGAAGGCTGTGTGGCATCAGAAGCTTGAACCCACCTGTGGTCCCTCTGAAGTCTGGGGGTTGGGAGGATGCGACTCACAAGCCCTCTCCTTCTCCAAAGAGCAAGGAGAGCTTTAGTTACAGGGGCAATTCGGTTTAGATTTAAATATTAATAATAAAGATTAGATTCTCCCCGGGCCCCAGAGGAGGTCATCACGGCCCAGAGGGGCCAGCATCCCAACCAGTGGTTGCAGGGGAGGTGGGCGACCCCAGGGTCATACTCTGGCATTCGTGGGGGTCCTGGTCTTCCGCGGGTCTCCAGGGCCGGTTGTTGTAGAAGGGCGCGCAACGCTCACAGTTGGGGCCAGCGGTGTTGTGCTGGCAGACGCAGACCTCGTGGACCTGGGGGCGGGGCCATCAGTCACCAGGAGGAACCATCACAGGAGCGTCCCAGGGACAGACTTGCCCTCTCCGCTCTGACCCTCCCACTCGGCTTAGACCCCAGGGTCCAGCTCAGACCCCAGCTCCTCCAGCCTTCACTGAGCTCCTCTGACACACGAGAGGCCGGCTTGTGTGGTGTGCGTGTGCATGTGTGTACATACATGTGTGTGTGCATGCTTGCACATCTACACTGCTCCTCCTGTTGGGTTTGTAAAAGCCCGGTCCTGGCATCTGGCCATCCCCGTACCGCCCACTGCAAAACAGCGCCTGGAAGGTGCTCACACAGCCTTGTTGGTAAACCGCAATTCTTGTGGGCCCTCTGGAGATTTATATTCCAACAAGCTATGACTGCAGTTGTTTGGCTAATGAGACTGCGATGATGAATTGTTACTAGACTCATTAAGGTACAGAAATAGAACAGCAATTGTGTGCTAATCGTCTTCCAAATCAAGCTCACCACCCGCGGGCTGGCATCGGGGACCTGCACGGTGCTTGCTCCTTGCTCGCCCTCCACTCGCTCCTAACAGCACAGCTGAGCTGAACTGGCTGCTCCCTGCATAAGCCCCGCTTCTCCCCACCTTGTGGCCTGTACTGAAGTTTTTCTTCCTTCCTAGAAGCCCCTTCTCGTTCTCTTCACCAGCGAGATCCTGCCCAGCTGGAATAGCACAACCTTCATCAGGCCTGCCTGCTCCCTCTAACTCCATGGATTTCAACTCTGGATGCACTTGAGCATTATTTGAGGAGCTTTGTAACATATATATATGTAGATATATATATATATAATGCCCAGGCCCAATTCCATCCAATCTCAGGGACAAGGCCCAGACATCGGTACTTTATAAAGTGGTGTTCCCATGGGGTAGCCAGCGTTGAGAAACACCAGGGCTGGGCAGGCCCTCGCCCCCCTCTACATCCTCATATGCCAGTGATCACGCCCAGCCTGGGTTCTGGTCTTGTGTTTTTGGGCCCTAACGGCTGACATATCCCAGGCACCGGTCTCCTTCTGGCCTCCTCTGCAGCCTGGGGGAAGCACTGGCCCAGAAAGTGGAAAGGAAAAGGCTGCCCAATGCTCCTGTCCCCTTAGTTTCCCTAGCAGGCCACCTGATAGGACCTCATCGTGTGCCTTTATCACTAGAACAAGTATCCTGCTCCCGGGTGTTAATATTGTAGAAGAACCAGGAAACTGAAATGACAGCTCCCTCTGCTACTTGGTCCAAGGGTCTCTCTCCCCTGCTGATGGCCCTCAAGCTTGGTTTCCCAGCAAACGCCCCTGGGTCACTTGTTAAGCTGGAGCTTCTCTTTCTAACCCTGACGCATCTGACTCAGCTGCTCTGGGGTGAACTTAGCATCCTTGTTCGACTCTGTTCCCTCATCCTGTCCCACATTTCACCCCTAAATGGGACTTCAGAGTCCCCAAGCCAGGGGCTCTCAATCCTGGCAAGATGTTAGAATCACCGGGAGCTTTAAATAATAATAATACAATTAGAGTGTCTGGAGGTAGGGATCTGGGCGATCTTTTTAGCTTCCTGGGAAATTATGATGTGCAGCCAGGGCTGAGAATCAATGCCTTAAGCTCCTTGCAACACCCATGCATATACTTCTACTTACATGTATATAACATGTATACTTAAACTTATATATACGTCTGTGTTACTGAATAAAAATCATCTCAAATCATAAAGCAGGTCCAAAGAAGTGCTATCAAATGGGACCTTGAAAACGATAACCATTTACACTCATCTTCGCCACCGCTAAAACAGTAAATACTCAAGTCTTAAGTGTAGTGCCCCTCCCCTCTCCAGGGGTCCCGAGGATCCCCGCAGTCTGCCCTGGCCCTGCCCGCTCCCCTCTCCCTTCCCGCCCTGGGCTGCCACCTGCACGGCGGTGGAGGGGCTGGCAGGAGTTCTGGAACTGGGGGCGCAGCGGTCCGCATGGCCGTGACAGAGGCAGCTCCCTTGCAGACGCAACTGGGACACAGCGTAGTAGGCGCTGGGAGGGTGGTAGCCCCTCTGGGGCACAGGCGCCAGCTTGGTGAAGTTAACCCTCAAGTTGGTGATCTCCCCCAGCTCTGCAGGGAACGAACAGCGAGGAGGGAGGGGGCGGGAGTGGGGGGAAAAGGAGGAAAAAAAAAAGAATTTAGACGCAGAGTCTCCTAGGGCGGGATGATAAGGAAAGGAACTCTGGCCTCACCTCCCATCTTCCCTCCCCCAACACAAAAGACCCCCACCACCACCACCCTGACTCAGGCCTTTTGAGTGGCTGGGCCAGCACCATACCCCTACGGGCTTAAGCAGGGCCAGTGTTCAATCCAACCACGCTGACCAAGGCAGCAAAGACTAGGAAATGTCCACCATCTGAGCTGCAAGCCTGTTTTGTTCTCTACCCACAGTCCCACGGGCTGGAGGAGTAGCCACACTGACCTTGAATTTTTTGACTTTGTGTGGCTGGGATCCCAGAGGCTAAATCCATAAGGTTGAGCTGAACCTGCAGAGAGGGGGGTAAGGGCAGACCCGAGGAAGAGGCGAGCTTTGGCCCAAGCCCAGAGGGCCTCTTTTCCATCAGTGCCCCGCCAAGTGTCCTGAGGGTGTCCAGAGGGCTCCTTCCCAGGTGGCACAGTGGTTAAGCATATGTCTGCCAACGTGGAGCCACAAGAGATCTGGGTTTGATCCCTGGGTTAGGAAGATCCCCTGGAGGAGGAAATGGCACCCCACTCCAGTACTCTTGCCTGGAGAATCCCACAGACAGAGGGGCCTGGCGGGCTACAGTCCATGGGGTCGCAGTCAGACATGACTGAGCACGCACTCACACGTACTTCTCCTAGAGTGGCCACTGTCGGGGAGCTCAGGAGAGAGCAAGGCTCTGCCCGAAGGAGGGGGAGGGTTCTCACAGACTCCCCAAAGCCTGGGTGACCACGTGAGGGACGGGAAGTGGGAAGCCTCTCCCCACGCCTATTTTTCAGGGTGCCCCCTCGTACCTTGGCCCCATTCGGGCGCCTGTTAGGCCTCTGGGGCAGAGGCTGGCACCGAGCATCCTGCCAGCTCTGGGGTTGGCCCTGGTGGACCCAGGGGAAGGCGGAGCTGCAGTCGGCAGCCAGGTACTGGTACACCTGCCAGGTCTTGCCGAAGTCCGAGGAGCGCTCGATCAGCATGCCAGCAGGCACGGGCCCCTGCAGGGACACACGGGGAGGGGGGCCTGAGCGACCCCGCCTGGGGGACACGGTCACAGGAAGACGCTCTTAAGTGCTGGGGGCCCCTGAGAACCCCAGCGAGGAGGGAGAAGGAGGGCCGCATGGAGCAAGTGGGTTCAGGGGCACTGCGGTCCAATCCTCCTGGCAAACCACGGGCCCCAGCAGGTTTTCCCTGCTTCTGGAAAGTGAGAGAAAGCAGATCTCACTTCCAGAAGGCACGATCCCTACTCAGCCCACCACCCAGGCAGTCAGGCCAGAAGATTCTCCCACTGGGCTTCCTAGAGCCAGACACTGATTCTGTCCTTTCCTCTTTTTTGTCCCACAGCCGTGGTCAGAGCTCAGGCCCCTGACTGCGCTGAGCCTGGATTCCTGCAACAGCCTGGAACTCAAGCCCAGCTTCCGCCCAGGCTCTCCAAGCCACGCCCCCACACTTCACCTGCAGGGTTATCTGATCACATCACTCCCTGCAGGAGACCCTTCGGCGGGTCTGCACTGGCCTACTTCTGCCCTCAGTGATTCCATCCATTTCTCACGACTTTCCATGTTCTCTTTATGCTGACAGCTCACAGCTAGGAATGCTTCTTTGGGTTCATAAATCCAACCTCCACACAAACAGAACCTCCTTTCTCAAATGTAAAATGGGCTGTGACTCTTCTCTCCTCAAAACCCCCCAATGGCTTTCCCACTCTGTTTCTTTCCAAGCTTTATTGAGATATTATGGCTATGCAATATGTCAGTTTAAGGTGTATCAAATGTGATGATTTGATAGTCATATATGTTACAGAATGATTATTACAATAAGGTGAGTTAACATGTCTATCCTCTTACATAATCTTTTTCTGTGTCACGATAACATTTCAGGTCTACTCTCTTAACGACTTCCAGGTGTCTAGTACAGTGTTAATAATTATAATTGTCACCACATTGTCCATTAGATCTTCAGAACTTATTCATCTTATACCTGGACCTTTATATCCTATGAGGAGCACCCCCCCCCCATCTCCCTCTCCCTCCAGCCCCTGGCAACCACCATCTTCTTCTCTACGTTGGTGAGGTCAGGTTTTTAAGATTTCCTATATATGTGAAGACACGTGGTATTCATCTTTCCGTCTATCTCAGTTCACTTAGCAGAATGCCCTCAAAGTCCATTCATGCTGTCACAAGATCTCCCTCCTTCTTCATGGCTGAATATTCTAGTCTGTGTGTGTGTGTGTGTGTTACACATGTGTATCTGTATATGGATGTGTGTGTACGTGACATTTTCTTTACCCATTCATCCACTGATAGACACTTAGGTTGTTTTCATCTCCTGGTTATTGTGAATAATACTGTAATGAACATGGGCATTACAGACATCTCTTTGAGACAGTGACTTCATTTTCTTCCAATTTACAACTGGAAGTGGGATTGCAGGATCATCTGGTAAACTTTTTTTTTAATAACTTTTTGAGGAACTTTCATACTGCTTTCCACAGTGGCTGCACCAATCTACATTCCCTCTAAGAGTAAACAAGTGTTCCCTTTTCTCCACATCCTCACCAACACTTACCTCATCTTTTTTCTTTTGGCCCATGCCACATGGCTTGTGGGATGTTCCCGGACTACAGGAATTAAACCCGGGCCATGGCCGTGAAAGGCTGGAATCCTAACCGCTACCCCACCAGGGGCCCCCTGATCTTTTTGATGCTAGCCATCCTGGCAGGTGTGATGTGACACCTCACTGTGGCTCTCACTTGCTTTTCCCTGATGGTTAATGATGCTGAGCTTCTTTTCATGGACCTGTTGGCCCTCCGTGTGTCCTCTTTGGAGGATTGTCTGTCCAAGTCCTCTGCTCACTCCTCTTGAATAAATCTGAACTCCTGACCATGCCACTGTGCACCTCCATCTCCTCAAGCCCTCAGTCACAGCCCGTTTGCTCCCTCCTCAGAGCCTTTGTTCACATGGCTTCCTTGGCCTGGAGTACTCCTCTCCCCGGGTGGGTTCTTTCTTTTGTTCTCAGCTAAATGTCACTTCCTCACAGAGATCTTTTTATACCCACCTAACCTGCGTTCTTCTGCCCACACCCTGCCCACCCACCACATCATTTCCTATTCTGGGATCTCATTTGCTGCCGTCGTAAATGTCACCACAATTTCCCATTACTTATTTGTTGGTTTCCTGTTTTGTTTTTATTTTTCTCCCACCAGACCAGGGTTTCCCAACCTTGGCACTGTTAATATCTGGAGTTGGATAAGGCCTTGTCCTGGGGACCGTCCTCATCATTATAGGATGGTTAGCAGTACCCCTGACCTCCACTCACTAGATGTCAACAGCATGCCCACAGCTGTACCAACCACACATTGGTCTACAACTGGCCAGATATAAGCTGGCTGAGAACCACGGCAGTAAACCACAGGCATCCCCCGTCTAGCTGTTCACAGCTGTACCCCCAGCATCTGGCACATAATAGTCATTCAGTACATTTGTTGAATGAATACATGAATCTTTCATCCACTCTCCTTCTCCCCATTTACATCTGTAAACTCATCTCTCAGTCTGTAGCCTTCCACATCCTTGCCGCTCACCACCGTATACACATTTGCCCTTCCAGACCCTGTGTGCATTCTTTTGCCCCCTCCCCCAATTATATACGTTCTTGTCTCTTGCTTCTTAATCTTTTTACTTTGCTATTCTCTTTGTCTGGAATGAACTTAACCTTCACCTGGCTATTACCAGCCTAAGAAGTTTCATCTTCCCGTGCGTGCATGCTCTGCCCATCCCCACCAAAGACAGATCAAGCTGGGTGCCCCCTTGCCAAGTACTTCTTCCTACCAATGTCAGAACACACCTCCCACTGTCCTGCTAGACAAGGTTCTTTGTCTTCCCTATACATACCAAAGCAATTTGAGGATTGTGATCTAGTTTTATTCAGCTTTTTAACAGAATATAATCTATGTTCAATATGTGTGTAGCAAGAATGGACAAATAAATGAATGGGTGATGACAAAGCAATGAGACTATGAGTATCCACCCAAATGAATGTTGCCCTTCAAAGTTGTCACCGTTAGAGACTGGGTATTTATTCAAATGGCTCTAGCATTTCTCAAGATACTTGAGACCTATTCTTGAGGCCTCCTAGGTGACTCAGAAGGTAAAGAATATGTCTGCAATGCAGGAGACCCTGCATCTTCCCTGGGTCAGGAAGACCCCATGGAGAAGGGAATGGCAACCCATCCAGTATTCTTGCCTGGAGAATTCCATGGACAGAGGAGCCTGGTGGGCTACAGTCCATGGAGTTGCAAAGAGTTGGACATGACTGAGCAACTAACACTTTCCTTTTTATCATTCTTGAGGTGAGGTTCTTAAAGCAACTTCCTCAGTCATGTAGGATATTAGGTCCTATTGCTTTGTATTCACAGCTCAATATTACCTATCCTGATCATCTATTCTCATCAATCAAGCTTTATTATTAAATATTTGACTATTTCTGTAGAAAGAATGAAATCAAATCTCTGTAAAGGAAAAGAAAAGACCCTGTCACTAATGAATGAAAATGTGCCCTTCCAAAAGGCATATCTCCAAAGACTAGCTCAAAGCAAAACCTGAGAAGTAATAGCACTGAATGAGCCGATGACTCTGAAAGCACATCTCACATGTGGCTTGGCCAGTTCCTTGCTATTGGTTAAACTCAATCTCATCAGCAAAGTTATTAAAACAGAGTATACCAAGAATACAAAATTGTATAAGTGGCCATTACACAACTGTATAAGTAGAACTGGTCTTGGAAGAACTGAATTAATTGGATGGGCCAAGGGTGGGGGTGCAGAAAGGTAGAGGATAACAGTGGGCCTGGAGGTGCCCCTGATTTTCCGGAAGTGGTACCTTTGCTGTCACCATGATATAGGCTCAGGGTTAAGCCTTGCCCCAACATAGGGAAGGTACGCAGCGTGTGGTACCATCACCACCAGCCTGGAGACACAAGGACTCGGGGCTCCCCATGAGTCCAAGCCCACTTGGCCCAGAGTCCCCCCTCTCTCATCCACTGCCATACCCAGGAAGCACACCTTAAAATCCATCATGATGTCCTGAAGCTGGAATTTCCTGTCCAGGTCCAGCTGCAGAAAGACGGGGCTCACATCTGGAAAGACACAAAAGCCAGGAACTTTAGAGCAGAGACCATCTACCTTCCCAGGCTCCGGGAAATCAGAAACCCTCTAACTGATTTTCCCATTTCCCTCTCAAAGAGGCGTGGTACCAGTACCTTTCTACTCACATCACCTATTCAAGATCCCATGTCTTCTCGGCCACATTTCCTTCCCACTGTCACTTGATGTCTTTAAAACCTTTAGACTTTCAACTCCTCAGCCCAACACACATCTGTTCCCAAAGCCCAGTGCCTTCAGCAAGCCCACTGCGACTAAGTAGGATGGAATGAAGGCATTTCTCTCTCTTCTTACCTTTTCATTAACCTCCAATAAGTTCTTCTGCCTACAACATCTGAAAGGCCTCAAATACAAAGACAGAAGGTTCTGCTCATCAACCACCCATGTCCCACCACCATAAGAAAGACACGGGAAAACCCAAAGGGCCCCAGGGCACCCTCCACATCCTACGGGAGCCCGACATGCATGGGCTCCTGGAGGCAGTGGCAAGCGCTTACCATTCTGTGACTGCCACCAGCGCATGGGGCCCGAGGATGAAACCACATTCTCCACTTGGTGACCGTTGTAATTGTGAGGCAATCTGGAGTCACACTTGCAGCATTTCATCTGCCACTGCAGAAGACACCAGAGACTCAGAGGCGGGGCCTTTGTATACTGGGACTTCTCCCACCGAAGAATGGATGCTTTTGAACTGTGGTGTTAGAGAAGACTCTTGAGAGTCCCTTGGACTGCAAGGAGATTCAACCAGTCCATCCTAAAGGAAATCAGTCCTGAATATTCATTAGTAGGACTGATGTTGAAGCTGAAACTCCAATACTTTGGCCACCTGATGGGAAGAGCTGACTCATTGGAAAAGACCCTGATGCTGGGAAAGATTGAAGGAAGGAGGAGAAGGGGACGACAGAGGATGAGATGGTTGGATGGCATCCCTGACTCAATGGACATGAGTTGGAGTAAACTCCGGGAGTTGGTGATGGACAGAGAGGCCTGGCATGCTGCAGTCTATGGGGTCGCAAAGAGTCAGACACAACTGAGTGACTGAACTGAACTGAACTGACCCACAGGAGAGAAGCCCAGGGTGTCCGACCAGATGGAGCTCTGTAGGCAGGTGTCCCAAAGTCAGGAAGGCGGAAGAAGTCTGCAGCCCTGGGGCTGAAGGCAGAGTCTCTTCCCCATGAAGACCTGGGTTAAAGTGGGCAGCCAAGGAGGAAACAGCCTCACCAGGGAAGTCCCCCCAAAACATCACCTTCCCTGGTCTGCCCATGCCCTGGAGTGAGACAAGAGAGATCTGAACACCACTGGCTCCAGGGCAGGGCAGAGATCATCAAGGAAAAGAACACAGCCAGAGGACTGGCCCTTGTTCTTTCAGTTTGTCCATAGTGCGTCAGTGTGCATACATTTGCATATGTTTGCATGTGTTTGCCCTGGCGCATGCGTGCACACACACCCCACTGAGACACCATGTCCTTGCCTAGGTTCTTCATGCAACACACATGAAACCTGTTTTCTCTGAGTAACCACGGTCCCAAACCTCATGTCCGGCAGAAAGAACACTTTTCAGAGGGCTACAGATTGACACACATGTTAAAGCAAGGCTTGGACGAGAACCTCCCTGAATTGCAAGTCCTTCTGGGCAGAGGCGACTGTACCTCCCCACACCCCCTGCCTCTGTTTCCTCTAAGCCTCCACCCACCAGAACCAGGAGGAAGCTCAGGTAGCCATCTCTGAGGCCTTGCAGCCTCTGAACCTTGGTCCCATCCAGGGAAGGCCCTAAGCTGGGGAGGCTGATCCATCAGAATGGGTGATGTCTGCTGAACCTGTGAAGCTGACAGCTCAGTCCCGAAGGGAAGAGTTAACATGCTGAGCCTGTGCCTTGAGTTACAGAAACTCTTCACCCAACACTGCTCTTCCCCCAGCGCCACTGAACAAAGCCTGGAACAGAGGACGATGCTGGAGGGGAGCCAGGAGTCCTGGCTCTGTGAGCCTCTGCTTCCCACCCCACTCTCCAGCTCCCGCCACCAATCTGCAAAACAAGAGCATTTTCCCCTTCCTGGTGCTTGGAGGTGTCCTCATCACTTCCCAAAGTGCTTTAATAAACAATAATTTTGGTATGATATAAATGAATCTATTTATAAAATGGAAATGGACTCACAGACAGAGAGAGTAGAATTATGGTTACCAAAGGGGAAAGGTGTGGCGGTGGGGAGGGTTAAATTAGGAGTTTGGGATTAGCAGATACAGACTATTACATATAAAACATAAACAACAAGGTCCCGCTGTGTAGCACAGGGAACTATATTCAATATCCTGTGATAAACTGTAATGAAAGAGAATTTTAAATGATTATGAAATACTTAAAAAATATATAGTAATATAGTAATATTATTATATTATTATTCCCACTGCAGGTGTGAGAAGGCTGAAGCTTCAAGAGGCTCTGTGAATTTCCCGTTGACTGATGGCCAGTACTGGCACCAGCACCAGACAGGATCCCTCCTCACGCCCTTCTCTTCTTCTCCTCTCCTCTCTCTCTCCTCCCCGCCATCCTTCCCTCTCTGCCATCCTCTGATCTCCACTAGGAAGCCACCTGCGTGCACCCACATCGCGGGAAGGAAGCAAGGCCAAGGGTGACCATCTCTGTCTCACCCACAGGGCTTGATCCGACCATGAGGCTGACCACAGCAGAGAAAATGCTCTGGGAAGAAAGCTGGTTTGTCAGGCTAACCTCACTCAGTTAGCACGGAGACTGCAGGAATGTCAGTGGCTAAAACAAACACCTGAGCACTTAAAATAATCCTTTCTGGGCAAAAGCCGCCTCTTGCTGGCATCTGAGTCTCCTCCAGGATCCTATTCTGGTCCCTGGCGCAGGCACGCCCTTCTCCCCACTCTGCCCGGCCTCTCAGAGGCAAACTTCCCCACCCCCCATCCTCTGTCTGCACTCAGCACATGGCCCGCGGAGAGACCAGGGCCAGCCGCCTTCCGGTGACCTGTCATCCAAGATCCTCTGGGCTTGCTGGGAACGGATCCCAGCCTGTTCTCTGGCCAAGAGAGTGCCAGAAACAAGGCTCTTTTTTCCTTGGGCCATGGGACACAGGACCTAGAACAGCTCAACCTGGGACTCGGGAAATGCCCTTGATATTCCCAAATGATGAAATATTATGTAACTTTTGAAAAGACTGTTGACAGAAAGATTTTAATTGCATGGGGGAAATGCTTACAATGTTTTATGAAAAAAAATATAATGTTTTATGAAAAAAGTTGGGCATAAGCTTGTATACACATCATGATCACAAATACATATTTTTTAAGGAATCGGTAGGCAGAAGGCACTGCACCAATATATTAGGCTGAACCAAATGAAATGGCTGATATTCAGCTATCTTAACCTACAAAAATGGCAACTGCATACGGCTTAACCTAATTACCTCTGGGAAATGGGATTACTGGTAACTTTTTTTTCTTGGTTATTTTTTAATAATTTTTGATGCCTTGAATATATATTAACATTTATATCCAGGCCTTGTTTTAAACAAACTCAGAAGGCCCAGGATACTCAGCACGGGCTTGCTGCCCTGCTTCCTCCCTGTCTTCACAGTCAGTCTGGGGTACCCCAGCCCCCGCCACCTGCCTCCGCATGCACAGACAGTGACAGACGGATCAGATGACCTCACGAGCTGAACACCTACGTGCCTTCATCACAGTAACGTAGCTAAAGGAGGGACTTATCTCAATCCTCAGACACAGGCTAAGCCACCAGGCTTGGGACAGGTATTTTATGCAGCTCTGCTTGTCAGCCAGCCAGAGGGACGGAGGCCCGAATTAGGGCGGCCTATGGCACAAGCCCACCTGAAGACAAGCTGCCAATTCCTTCTCTTTCTGGGCCTCAGTTTCCCTTTCTATTTTATTCCTGTATGTCTACATGCAGTACATGTGTGTGAGTGTGACTGTGTGTGTGTATGTGTGTGTGTGAAAGAGAGATTCTCAACACAAGGCCCTTCCCCTCTTGTGTGTTACATGCCTCTGTCTCTCCCGGAGATGGAAGCTCCCAACCGCAGCTGCCTCCCTCTCTGGGGTCATTTGGCCAGCACTCCCCTGGCCGGGCTACCTCAGAGACGCAGCGTTATTATCCATTCAGCCTGTCAGGCCTCCAGCCAGCTTGGCTCCTGCTCATTCTCCGTCTGGAAAGGCTGGGCCTTTTCCCTTATCCCGGAGCTTTCTAGAAGCTCAGCAGTCTGGCTGGAAGACAAACCAGAGAACTACAGGAGGGCAAAGGAGACAGTGGGAGCCTCAGTCACAGTGGAGAGGGTGGAACAAGGAAGGCAAGGCAAATCAAAGCTCTGTGTCTTAGCAGAAAAGGGAGCAAATTCTGGAGGGAAATGGGAAAACAGGCTCTGCTTAGCCATGGCCCAGCTCCCTCCCCCAAGCAAGTCAGAAACGACCTATGTCCATTTAAGGAGCTGAAGTCAGGGTCATGGCTGTCGGCCAGGGCCAAAAGAAAGACATCCGGGATAAAAAAAAAAAAAAAAAAAAAAATGCAGCTGCCTACAAGACATTCTCTCCACTTCAGCTCCCTCATTGGTAAAGTGCAGGGGTGGGATGAGATAATGAAGCTCCTTCTTGCTCTAACATGCTATTAGAATTCTCCCCAACTCCAGCTTATCTGCTCAGAGGTTAAAGACACTCCAAACAAGAATGCAAAAGAAGTAAGAGAAAAATAAGACATTGGCCAAACATGGTGCTGGAGAAGCACTCTTCCCAGCAAAGTGAGCAGGGAAAGAAGGGACCCTGAAGGCCTTGATCAGCAAGGTCTCCACCAGACTCCCACTGTGATCCATGTGTGTGTGTGTGTGTGTGTGCTCAGTCATGGCTGACTCTTTGCGACCCCATGGACCGTAGCCCAGCAGGTTCCTCCATCCATGGGATTTCCCAGGTAAGAATGCTGGAGTGCACTGCTATTTTTCTACTCCAGGAGATCTTACCGACCCAGGGATCAAACCGGCGTCTCCTGAGTCTCCTACTTGGCAGGCAGATTCTTTGCCACTGAGCCACCTGGGAAGCTCCTGTGATCCACAAACCTCATCATTTATATGTCAATGGATATTGCCAGAAAAGGTGAAGAATCAGGGCCTGTTTTGGGGCCAGGTGGGAGTCGACCCCCAGTGCTATGAAGCACTGTCATGAACTAACATCTTGACCAAAACCTTAACTCAGTACAGCTCTTATCTCCATCGAAACCAAGTTCAGAAAGCTCAGTTCTGAAGCTGATGACCAAAATGATGAATACCACAACACTCCAAAATTACACTGCATGAGTATAATAGCTGAGAAAAGAAGAGAAGCTAAAGGCAAGGAGAAAAGGAAAGATATACCCATCTGAACACAGAGTTCCAAAGCATAGCAAGGAGAGATAAGAAAGCCTTCCTCGGTGATCAGTGCAAAGAAATAGAGGAAAACAATAGAATGGGAAAGACTAGAGATCTCTTCAAGAAAATCAGTGATACCAAGGGAATATTTCATGCAAAGATGGGCACAATAAAGGACAGAAACTGTATGGACCTAACAGAAGCAGAAGATACTAAGAAAAGGTGGCAAAAATATATGCAGAAGAACTATACAAAAAAGATCTTCGTGACCCAGATAACCATGATGGTGTGATCACTCACCTAGAGCCAGACATCCTGGAATGTGAAGTCAAGTGGGCCTTAGGAAGCATCACTATGAACAAAGCTAGTGGAGGTGATGGGATTCCAGTTGAGCTATTTCAAATCCTAAAAGATGATTCTGTGAAAGTGCTGCACTCAATATACCAGCAAATTTGGAAAACTCAGAAATGGCCATGGGACTGGAAAAGGTCAGTTTTCATTCCAATCCAAAGAAAGGCAATGCCAAAGAATGTTCAAACTACCACACAATTGCACTTATCTCACACACTAGCAAAGTAATGCTCAAAATTCTCCAAGCCAGGTTTCAACAATATATGAACTGTGAACTTCCAGATATTCAAGATGATTTTAGAAAAGGCAGAGGAACCAGAGATCAAATTGCCAACATCCACTGGATCATCAAAAAAGCAAGAGAGTTCCAGAAAAACATCTACTTCTGTTTCATTGACTACGCCAAAGCCTTTGACTGTGTGGATCACAACAAACTGTGGAAAATTCTTCAAGAGATGGGAATACCAGACCACCTGACTTGCCTCTTGAGAAATCTGTATGCAGGTCAAGAAGCAGCAGTTAGAACTGGACATGGAACAACAGACTGGCTCTAAATTGGGAAAGGAGTACGTCAAGGCTGTATATATTGTCACCCTGCTTATTTAACTTATATGCAGAGTACATCATGTGAAATACCAGGCTGGATGAAGCACAAGCTGTAATCAAGACTGATGGAAGAAATATTAATAACCTGAGATACACAGATGATACCACCCTTATGGCAGAAAGTGAAGAAGAACTAAAGAGCCTCTTGATGAAAATGAAAGAGGAGAGTGAAAAAGTTGGCTTAAAACTCAACATTCAGGAAAAAAAAACTAAGATCATGGCATCCGGTCCCATCACTTCATGGCAAATAGGTGGGGAAACAATGGAAACAGTGGCTGACTTTATTTTTCTGGGCTCCAAAATCACTGCAGATGGTGACCACAGCCAAGAAATTAAAAGACACTTGCTCCTTGGAAGAAAAACTATGACCAACCTAGGCAGCATATTAAAAAGCAGAGACATCACTTTGCCAACAAAGGTCCGTCAAGTCAAGTCTGTGGTTTTTCCAGTAGTCATGTATGGACGTTGAGAGTTGGACCATAAAGAAAGCTGAGTGCCGAAGAATTGATGTTTTTGAACTGTGGTGTTGGAGAAGGCTCTTGAAAGTCCCTTGGACTGCAAGGACATCCAACCAGTCCATCCTAAAGGAAATCAGTCCTGAATATTCATTGGAAGGACTGATGTTGAAGATGAAACTCCATTACTTTGGCCACCTGATGCAAAGAGCTGACTCATTGTAAAAGACCTGACCCTGGGAAAGAGTGAAGGCAGGAGGAGAAGGGGCAACAGAGGATAGACGGTTGGATGGCATCGCCGACTCGATGGATATGAGTTTAAGTAAGCTCTGGGAATTGGTGATAGACAGGGAAACCTGGTGTGCTACAGTCCATGGGGTCTCAAAGAGTCGGACACAACTGAGCAACCGAACTGAACTGAGGCTCTGACCTGAGCATGATACATACATTATCTCATTTTATCCTCCCAAAATCTCTGAGGTAGGCATATTGGATCAAAAGTGGGTATCTTCATTTGACAGATTAGGAAGGCAAGTCCTAGAGAAGCTAAGAAATGTGTCCACATTCACAGGACTAGGAAGAGAAGAAGCAGGGATTCTGCTCCTGGGCTCTCTGTCTCCAAACCTTCTCATCCTGTAGTGCTTCAAGGGACACAGCAGTCACGTGACAACCATGGGACATTGCAGGGACTAGAGTTGGTTTTCAGGATGCTCCTTCTCTTCTCCCCTAGTAAGGGCAGCCTCACCCCCTGCCCAGACTTCTCCAGAAACAGAGGTGCCCTCCTAGACCTGAGTGCAGATAGTTGGTTTGCATGCCTGGACCTCTGAAAGTTCTACCACTGACAGTGATTCCTTCTGCCGCTAAGGGCAAAGAAGCAAGGCACTGCCCAGAGAGCTTCTAGGAACCTGATTCAAGAAGCAATGGTGTGAGAAGCCAGGCCAACAAAGTTGTGAGGCTACCCAAGTTTGTGTCCAGGTTTCCATCTCACCTTTCTACTCTCTTCCCTCCTTTTAATCCCACAAGACACACTCCCCAGTCCAAAAGAACCAGGACCCCCAAATTTCACATTCCACAGCCCAAGTTTTGCTTCCCTCTGATAGCAACTCTTTCCACCAGTGACCTTTTTCATTTTCTGCTATCTCTTCTAAACTTATTCATTCTTGGTCTCATTCTCTTGGGACCCTTTGCAAAAGCCACAGCTAATTTTCTGATAAGCAAACCCTTGTTGAAATATAAATGATGATAGATTAATATGACGCCTTTCCCAAGGGCATCTGGATTTTAAACAAAGAACTCAACGATGTTTCATCCAAATGAAGATTCGCAAGGGCAGGAGCTTTGAAAGTTTCAGATCTGCTAAGATCTCCTAGGAAACAGGAGAGCAGATATTTTGGTCAGAGACAGGCTCAAAGTCCTCTGTGAGCAGAGGACAAGGACCTCAGGATGGATATGAACACATTCTCACATTCTGTGTGTACACTTTAGCCATGCCAGAGGTCAAGAAAACAGATGTCTGTCAAACACAGAAAGGCAATGGTTGTTGGGTGTGTGCCTATGGGTTTGAGTGTGCTTATGTGGGGTGTGTGCATGTATATGTTAAGAGGAAGGGATGTCAACTGGCTACTGCTCCTCAGCTTGTTTCCAAGAGATAAAAATGACAGCTGTTTGGCTTACACAGCTAATTAACCTGAGGAATGCACTGTTTAAGACTGTTATTAAGGCAGCTGGATAATTAAGTTTTCCCCCAGAAAGGGGTGGGGGGATAAATAAAGCATTTAAGGGAACAGACACAACATTGGAGGAGACTTTGTCAGGAGCAGAAATCAGGGCTGGAAAGCTTCCAGGCAAAACCCCACTGGTTCCCAAGCAGCGTGCACCAGCCCAGAAATAACTGAAGGTCGTGGCTCAGCCCCTGCCAGGGCCCACCTGGCAGAGATCACGGCTGACCCTCGGGGTCACATGCAGCCCAGCCAGAAGCCTGGCAGGCATGTGAGAGGCTGACTGACTCCCTTATTTCATGAATGAGGAAATGCCGGTCTAGACAGAAGCCATGACCTTCTCAAGGTCACGTTCCTCTTCTAAGTGTCAGAGGCAGGACCTGGCCTAGAAAGTCTTCACCCCTCATCGGGCAACTTCACTAACCACGACTGCCTCCGGGTTCTCCAGCAGCCAGACTGAAAATCAGATGCGACGTGGTCAGTGGGCTGGCCCAAGGGCAGGTTGACTTCAATAATTATACAACTGCACATCCTGATCCGAGAAGAAGTGCTCAGGAGAATGCCTGACAGGTGGGGCGGCCTCTGCATGCAGACACAGGTCAGTGGGAGAGGGGCTGGGATATGCAGCGTCTTCCAGACACCAGGCTCGTGGTCACTTGGCTCCTTTTTTTATGTGGTCTGCACAACAACCCTGGAGGAGGGCATGGCAACCCACTCCAGTGTTCTTGCCTGGAGAATGCCATGGACGGAGGAGCCTGGCAGGCTGTAGTCCACGGGGTCGCAAAGAGTCCGACAGGATGGAAGGAACTCAGCATGCACAAACACAACAACTCACTGAAGAGGGTGCTGCCACTGCTCCTATTTTTCAAATGAGGAACGAAGGCTTGGGGAAAACACAGAAGGAAATGAGGGTATGGAGACATCACAGACATTTTCATCCTTGCCTTGGGCTTTAGGGGAAAACGGTACAGTGAATTTACTCAGAGATTACCTAGGAGCTGGAAGAGAGAGCCCCAGGGGATAGGGTGGGACTTCCGCCTCAGGCTGTTTCGGGAAAGATCAGCCTGGGTTCAAGTCTGGACAGTTAATGGGTAGTTGAGGCAGCGAGACCTGGAAGAGCAAAGTTGGGCAGGGGTTGGGGGGACAAGGCAAAGCTGCCAGAGTCCTAAGTCCATTGTCAAGGCTGCAGCATGGACACAAAGGCCAACAGGACTAAGCCAGTGAGACAAAATAGGCAGAAGGGGAGACGGGCCGATGGGCCAAGACTGACCCAGGAGAAAGCAGCCATACTCTGAGATCAGGAGCTGGGAGAGGCCACTTTGGAACTGGAAGGCGTCCCCACTGCCCCTGAGTCTCCCCAGGGTTGGCAGGGGGCAGCGAGCAACGCTAAAATGTCCGAGAGTCATAAATTCCTAGTGCACTTGCATTTATGTCACGCCGGAAGGCAGGCAGGCAGCAGTGCCGGGCGATTTTACTGGGCTCAGGGCCACCATGTCACCCCTGCGTGAAACTAGGACAGAGGCACTGACCAGAGGCTTTGACTTAAGTAAGGTGTGTATGTGGGCGGAGGGGCTGGAAGAGAGGGATGGGGGGGAGGGGTCGGGGTTAAGGGGCAGGCCTCAGCAAGGCAGCTTTGTACCATGCCGCCCTCCTCTCCAGCTAGGCCTGGCCACTGCACCATCATCTCTAGCCACTCAGAAAACTCAGTTCCTATGCATTTCCATCAGAAGTCTGGGGGATCCCAGCACACACCCAGACGTTCCCATGGGGATAGGGATAATAGGAGCTACCTCATGGAACACTGTGAAAATTAACTGAGGTAATTTATATAAAACTCTCAGTCTAATGCCTGAGACATAATATGTGCTTAATAAACTATAGCGTTACTGTAATACCGTTTACTGATAAAAATAAACTTAAAAATTGAAATGAGAACTCATCAGAGTTATATCTGGATTCCTAATTTTCATCACACAGCCACCCGTGTACCCAGGGAAGGTTCAGGGTCCACCCGGACAGAGGAGTATCAGTGCCTTAACAGATGTCTTCATTGCTGGCAACCCATGGCCTCTGGGAGGTGAGGCGGGGAAGAGAGAAGGAAAGAGAAATTAGACAAGGCAGAGAGGAGGCAGGTGGGGGAGAGAAGCTGGTTCTCCGTGGTCAGCTCACTCCCAAAGAAACCTGGAGCAAAGAGCGACACGAAAGACCACTGAGCTAATATTTGTTCACGGAAGAGGAACGCGAGGTTTAGAGGGGGTGATCTTCTGCCTAAGATCACACCATGAGTTAGTGGCAAACTTTGGGCTACACACTGCACTCAAGATGCCCTATCCTCTTCTCTTCTGAGAGGTTCCATGGTTCCATTTATTCCCCCTGGTAGACGAGGGGAAGAAAGAACCAATCAATACATCTCAACTTTCACAGCAGCAAAATAGCTGAGGTTTATCCATCCCCTGGGTTGCAAAAGTCTAGACTTCTCTCCTGCAAGCCCCCATGTGTTCTCAAGCTGCTGCTTAAGAGCAGGGGAGCCAGCTGGCTCCCTGGGGCACTTGAGAGAGGCAGAGGGCAGGACAGGATGGAGTGTGGCCTAGAGGGAGGCACGCTGTCCAGGCCGGGCTGGCACTGAGGGACATTCCTCGGCTCTCTGCCTGATTCCCATCCCTGAAGGTGGCTCAGTCCAAAGAGAGGACCCAGCAGAGGACACCCTGAACATTTTAGACATGGCTCAGTGGTACAAAACTGGACAGTGAGTGGGCAGGGGGCAGCTGGACTCATTCTGTTGTCTGGAGAGCTCCCTACTTCGAGGTCTCCTGATGTCTGTGAAGTAATCCAGGCCCACGGGGAGGACTCGCCTGATGCTGGCCGTCTTACCCAACACTGTCAGATGGACTTTCCCACATCCAAGTGGGTGAGGTGCAGAAACCACAGCCATCTCCGCGCAACACCTCCAAAGCCAGGACCCAGTACCATCTGTGACTACCAGTGGCCAAGAGGACACGGGAGAGGAGAGCAGTGAGGCCAGACGTGGGATCAGATACCACCGGCATGGTCCTGAGGACCAGGAACGTCTAGAAGGAGGACACCACAGACACCCCAAACCTCCCTGTGGCCGTCAGCCCCTCTCACTCCCTCTCCTGCTCTGTCTTTCTAATCCCGAAGATGCAGAGACTCAAGGGAAAACGACTCCCTCACTCTTTCCTTTGTCCAAATCTGTGACTTGAGGGCCAAAAAAAATGGCCAAATGAGACAGGCAGCTGGGAAATAAGAAATCACTGGGTGATTTCCACCTTAGGCGACACGAGGAGCAAGGAAAGCCCTCAAACTTACTGAAGGGAAAAGAAAACCAAAGTTCCTACCAGAAAGATCCAGAAGCAAAGGAGAAAAATCACAGTGGCTCTTTGAAAAACAAATCAGTTGCTTAAATAAGCAAAGCGTTCCAATGCCTGGATTTGCTCAGCTGGGTTCCTTATCAGCTGAACCGCTGAACCTTCCTGCTAATCCCAAGTCACTTTGCCTTTACCTCCCTGATCTGTGTCCTTTAACGGCAATTTGAATATTTTCCCAGGGGGAAGGATAAATTAAGAGGTTGGGGTTAACAGATACACACTACTGTGTATAAAATAGATAACCAACAAGGATTTACTGTATAACACAGGGAACTATGTTCTTAAAATAACCTATAATGGAAAAGAAACTAAAAAAAGAATATAACTGAATCACTTTACTATAACCCAAAACTAACACAACATTTTAAAGCAACTATCCTTCAAAAAAAATTTTTTATTAATTTGCATTGGAGTATAGATTGATGCTTTTGAACTGTGGTGTTGGAGAAGACTCTTGAGAGTCCCTTGGACTGCAAGGAGATCCAGCCAGTCCTGGGTGTCCATTGGAAGGACTGATGCTGAAGCTGAAACTCCAATACTTTGGCCACCTCATGTGAAGAGTTGACTCATTGGAAAAGACCCTGATGCTGGGAGGGATTGGGGGCAGGAGGAGAAGGGGACGACAGAGGATGAGATGGTTGGATGGCATATCCAACTCGATAGACATGAGTTTGAGTAAACTCCGGGAGTTGGTGATGGACAGGGAAGCCTGGCGTGCTGCGATTCATGGGGTCGCAAAGAGTTGGACACGACTGAGGGACTGAACTGAACTAAACTGATAGTTGCTTTATGGCATTGTGTTAGTTTCTGCTACAGAGCAAAGTGAATCAGCTATATTAACACACACACATACATCCCCTCTTTTTTGGATTTCCTTCCCATTTGGGTCACCGCAGAATACTGAAGAGTTCCTTGTGCTATACAGTCGGTTCTCATCAGTAACCTGCTTTATACACAGTAGGGTATATGTGTCAATCTCAAGCTCCCAATCCATCCCACAAAAAAAAAAAAATTTAATTAAAAGGAAATTCTGCAAAAAAAAAAGAAAAGAAAGTCACCCACTTCGCCCAGGGTGGTGAAACATGCAGACCAAACATGTAGAGACTGGAGGTAAACAAGTTGGCTCTTCACACATGACAATTACAAAACCTAGAAGGATCATCTCCAACCTACAATCATACAGTCTTCTGGTAGCTCCAGCCACACCCTTACCCCAACACGGGCAGAAGAGAAGGCAGCAGAGAGTGGCCGGGGCGCAGCTCAGTTCTCGCTTTGGCAAGAAGACAAGCCGTGCACACACCCCAGCATCTGTGAGCCACCAGCCTTGACTCTGTGCATCAGAGACGGCCCCTCACCCTCCACACACCTAAAGGATCTGTACCGATCTACTGCTTATGCCCCAGATTTGAGCGACTATCCTGCTCAGGCCCAAGGGCTGAGAAAAACTCCAGCTTTACTAAGCAAAAGAGAAAAAGGAGGTGTTCAGTTATAAGTCATTTTGAGTACATTTTCTCTTGCCCATCTAAGGTGAAAATTCCTGAGAGGCAGAGATCCAGCCTCATGCTTGATTTACACTCCCCACAGCATACGGGGCTGGGCCCACACCAAGTCCACTCTAAGTGTTCGGTGAACGGATGGCAGGCTCACCCCGCACCCCCAGCTCACCTTCTTCCAGCCCCTGGAGGCCATGGAGGAAGAACCTACCTCGCCATACTCGGTGCAGTAGGTCTCAGGCTTGGTCAGGCCACAGGTGGATGAAGCTCGGAGAAACTGGGTCCTCCCTATGAGCAGGTCCCCGACGGGTGGATAGCAGGCCCCGCGGGAGCAGGCTTGCTGGGCACACAGGAGGCTGGGCAAGCCTGAAATCACAGGGGGCTCAGCGGGTGCTGGGGTGCAGCCTAAACAGAGAACAGTGTAGCCGGCCACCCCAGTGCCCCCCAGCGAAGCAGTCATCTATCGGCAAAACTAGACCCTCTTCCTTGCCTTCATGCTCCGACCTGCTGGTGGTGAGAATAATTGCAATCCTGGTGCTGTTTGGTTTTAAAAAAGCTGATTTTATAGTCTGCAACTCTCAGCTTTAAAAAAGTAGAAGTTGATCCTGAAATGTGGCATCCATATGCGGCTTTTAGAATTGAGCTGCAGACACACGCTTGGCCACAGCTCTCCTCGCCTGTTAACAGAGCAGCGCTGGCTGCTGGCCGTCTGGGGGACATGGGGAGAGACCTGCATTCTGTCTGCTCCTTTGTCTCTAAAAGTCGGCCCGCCACAACTTTGCAAATAACCAGCTGGTAAAGAATCCACTTGCAACGCAGGAGACCCCAGTTCTATTCCTGGGTCAGGAAGATCCCCTGGAGAAGGGATAGACTACCCACTCCAGTATTCCTGGGCTTCCCTGATGGCTCAGCTGGTAAAGAATCTGCCTGCAATGCAGTAGACCTGGGTTCAAGTCTCTGGGTTGGGACGATCCCCTGGAGAAGGGAAAGGCTATCCACTCCAGTATTCTGGCCTGGAGGATTCCATGGACTGTACAGTTCATGGAGATACAAAGAGTCGGACACGACTGAGCGACTTTCACTTCACAGCTGCAGTTTCCTGAACATCGAGAACTCAAGCCACGATGGCTCTGGGACCAGTTTGAGAGTGAGAAGATGGAAAATAAACACAGCACCAGGGCACTGGGGCTGCCACGAACCACCCTCAGGTAGGAAGAAGAAGACACTTGGGAGCCTTGTATGAGTCTCATCTTCTTCAGAGGCCCCCAGGACAGAGAAACCTCATGGGCATCCCAGTAGGCAAGTGTTCCAAACCCCAGGACCCCGGGTGATGGGTGATGGTCACACTTTGGTAGACTGTCCTCCTACCCGTGGCTCGTCCCCTCTCTGCTGTATGACAGGGCCCAGAAGGACAGGAAGGGATACTCACCAAAATACAGGAGAAGGAGCGGCCTCATCTTCACTTGACGAGGCGATCCCCACCCAGGACCTCACCTGGGGCAGAGCAAAGCAGCCTGGGTGAAGCCACGCAAACCCCTAGGTTGTGCTAGCCCTTTACTGTGTTTGGACTCGAGTTTTCTCAGAAGCCTTTACTCAGGGCCTTGGCCTAGGACACTTCTGAACAGCAGGCGCGTCTGTAGCCAAAACCTGGAAGACACCAGAGACCTGGCCCCCTGTCCCAGCGGGCACGTGACTCCCAGGCTGTCCTGGGAGAATGTCACTACCTCCTCCTGGACTCCAGCCTCCCCACTCTGAAACAAACGGGAGGGGTCAACCCTGCCCTGCCCCCCATGGTCAACAGAACAAGTTGGGGAGCCAGAAAGGACTAGGCCCTTTGCAGGAGAAGTCTGTGGCCTCAATGTCACCCTAGGAAAAAGGACTGGCCTTTCTCAGGCCCTGGCCCACCTACAGGCCCAACAGTGAGTGGCTCAAAGCGGCTGATGGCCTGGAGGGGAGCCCCCTCCTGCTGTTGGTGTGGTCTCCAGTATCACCCACAGCCACCCTGAGGGTGGGACTGTGGGGCCAGCATCTCTGGGCTGAGCAGGTAGTGGAATACAATGGGAAAAAAGAGGGAGGCCTAGAAGTCTTTAGAAAGTGAGTGAGGAATTCATCTGAGTTGAGAGTAACTCAAAACGTCTCCAGTGATGCACTGGGGCTATACAGGCGGGGTGGGGGTTGGGAGGCTACTGAAGGAGGCTGGCGGGGGCGGGGGGTCCTAGAGGCAGGGCACTGCCCTGCTGAGGCAAACCCCACCCTACTCATGGGGAGCCCACCTCTGCCTTGGATCAGAGGCTTACTCTGCTCCAACAACAGCCACACATTCTTTCGGCCCAGGTGGAGGGATGGCAAGGCGGGGCAGGGGACCACCTGACATCTTTAAATCAAATATCCTAAGGCTTCAAACTCTTTCCCTCCAATCCCCTATCAGAGGAGTCAGGGGCCCAGAAAAGAGACAGGTGGCCTGAGCTCACACAGCTAACTGTGGCCCAAGAGGAAGACCCATCATCTGGCTTCCTCCAGGGGCTGGAACCTCGCCCCCTCCCCGCCTGGAACTAGGCACTGTGAGCAGCTCTTAGAAGAGGCCAGCCCGCCCTCTCCTTCCCTCTTTGTGCTCAGCCCCAGCTCTGAACCTGCTCTCTCCTAAGTCACCGAGACGCTTATCAGATGGGAGAAAGCAATCTAAGCAGTGGCAGACTCGACACCCAGCCTTTGGATCCCAATGGGCTTAGCTGAAGCTCCCAGGAAGAGGAAGGAATCTGGCCCTGCAGCCAGGCCCCAGACAGCCAGGTTCACAAGCCTGGTCCCACCCTCGGCCCCCACCCGGCAGGTGAAGGCAGGTAACAGACCTTGCTCCGTGCTGCCGCAGTGCTTTCTCCAGATCGCCTCTCTGAGACGCTCCCCTTGAACGTGGGGGTCTCCTCTCCTGGCTCCCAGTTTTTAAACAACGGCCTCACCTCTGGAGACTCCCCGGCTGGGCGTCGCCGGCTGCAGGGCGGGACTCAGGAATCTGGCCGCTGGCACACCCGTCTGCCGTCAGCGCACCCCCACCCCACCCCCAGACAGGACTGGGCAGGTGGGGCCGGTCCCGAGGCCTCACAGCAAGATCAGCAGTGCCCGCCTGATTGCTGGGGGGTGGGAGGGGGCTACACCAGGGAAATGTGAGTGATCACAGGAGACCAGGATTCCTGGGGGCCGCTGCGGGGGAGGCGGGGCGGGGGGGCCACTCACATTGTGACAGCTGCTGCGCTGGGTCCTTTCCCAAGGCCGTAGAGGTCAGCCTCTCCTGGGGTCCTGGGCCACCCTGGACAGAAGACCATGCAGAGAACATAAGGATCAGGGCTTGCATATCGGGTATTACAGCCCCAGACCTGTCAGCTAGCTGAAAGGGGAGAAGATGTAAACATCGAGGACCCTGGGAAGCACCTCCCAAGGGAAAGCAAAAAAGTGGAAAACCCCTGCTTCTTGGGGAGGGGGCGGGGGGATTAAAAGGCTATGGTTCATCAGGAAGGGGTCAAAGCCCAACCCACCCAAGAAAAGCTTAGGAGAAATCAACAGGCATGAACTCTAAATGCCTCCCCTCCGGCTCCCTCGCAGGCTTGGCAGGGAGCCCAAGGACAGGTAACTACCTGTGAGTCACAGCTCCCAGCTCGGGGAAAGGCTGCTCTCCCAGCCCCTCCTACTGGGCAAGAATGCCCGCCTGGAGGGCCAGAAAACAGATCTGACCACAAGGAGTGGGAAGGGAGGGCTGAGGCACAGCTGGACCAACTTCCCCTGGGCCCCCGCCAGGCCTGAGAACACAGCTGCCTTTGTGGGACCCTGGGCGGCTCCTGGCTCGGGGCTTTGGGCTGAGAGTGGCTGTAATGACAGTCACAGGCCCAGAGAGAGGGGCTGGTCTCAGAGGACACGCCTCCCCTCCACCAGGCGAGGGTATGAGGGCTTTTAGAAAGATCTGGAAGGTCGCCCAGTCCAGATCTTGGCCGGGCACAGCCTACACGGGCATTGTTTGGACACGGTCACCTCGAAGTTTCTACTAAAGGAGACTTTAAACGAGCTAGTCCAGCCTGTCAGTGACTCCTAAGCAGGAACAGGAGGGTTGTGTCCAAGAAACTGGTTTGAGAACGCTTCGGGGCAAAACAGAGGATTTTGTAGATTAAATGGTAAACTGGGCATTTCTAACCCTCAGATTCTCATATAGCCCAAGAGGTTTAGATAGGCAGGAGAGATACTCTAGGTAGCAAAGGGACAATAAGCCGTTCAGTTGCAAAACGAACTTTCCCACACGTTAGCATCTTGACCCATGTAAACATTCCAGGAAAGTCTGGCTTAACAAGCCGGGATCAGTACAAGCTGCTGGCCTTCTTGGGCTCTGCCTCTGCTGGAAGAACACGCACACAGCCCTGCAGCCCCCCGCAGGGAAAGGGCACGGCTCACACCCCCGGGGCTTTAAGCCCACCCGCCTGGTCTCTTTCCACCCCGCCAACTCCCTGAATGCAGGGCTTCCGGGAAGCCTGGCCGCTCATGGAGCTGTGTGTCCTGCAAGAAGAGGATGTGACGAAGAGCTCAGGAATAGTTTACGCAGTAGAAGGAGCAGCTGCTGCCCTCCCAGATCCCCAGACAGGCAGGGCGGACAGGCGGCAGGAGGCTAAGCCCTTTAAACCCCCCTCCTCCTCTCCTCTTACGAGGCCAGGAGCCCAGGTAAATAGGTGTCTCAGACTTCACAGGCCAGGGCAGGTCCCAGCGTGGTTTGGCTTCACAAAGGGGAAAGCCAATTGCTCTGTGTGGGCCCCTGCACCCCATTCCGCATTCCCAGCCCAGGGCAGGACGTTGCCTCGGCAAACCCCAAGGAGGGCCCAGTTAGCCTCACCCCTCAGGGACGTTGAGCACGTCCCAGCGGGGATCTAGCCCCCACCCCCCACTCCCCAGGACCGCAGGGCCCCAGGCACAGGCCTTGAACTTCAGAACTCAGTCTGTTCAGAGACAAGAAGTCTAACACACAGGCAGAAGCAAGGGTAGGAGCTGGCAAGGGCTAAAGGCACGCTGGGCACTGCTCCGACAGCCTCCCCTCCACGTCCCCTTCCTCTCCTGCCACCCACCATCCTGCCCCAGAGCCCCCCACCCTCAGCTCCCCAGAGCCTTGGCTTGTTAGAACCAATGCTCAGGAAAGGGGTTCTCCTTGACTCCCCGTTCCTCCCTTCCTCACGTCTGTCCATCTGGCAATCCTGTTATTCCCCTTCCAAAGGCAGAGGGAGCTAACAAAATTAACCTGGTGGCTCAGACAGTAAAGAATCATCCACCTGCAATGCAGGAGACAAGGGTTCGATCCCTGGGTTGGGGAGATCCCCTGACAAAGGAAATGGCAACCCACTCCAGTGTTCTTGCCTGAAAAATCCCATGGACAGAGGAGCCTGGAGGGCTGCAGTCCACAGGGCCACAGAGTCAGACGTGACTGACAGACTAACACACACGCCCCCAGGTCACAGAAACAACACCAGGGCAGGGCAGGCAAGTCTCCCCCTCTGCCTGCTTGTCCGTTGACCCTCACGACATCTCAGGAGTGGCCTGAGAAGCTGCCATCTGCATTACCCATCTGCCAGGCTCAAGCCGTCCATATAGCCAGGGAGATCAGCCAGGGTCTGATGAGTGAGAGATAAAGGTGTATGAAGCAAAGAAAGGCGGGAAGGAGGGAGAAGAGAAGAGAAGAGGTTGAGAAGGTAAGAGAAGCTGGTGCGGGCCGTGCATGCCGAATCCCAGGTGTAAGAGGAAGGGGCGCGGGGTGACTCACGGCTCGGGCAACACCTGGACCAGTGAGTCATGGCTGAGTCCTCGTCTGTGGGGCTGGGTGGGCTCCAGGAAGGGCCACGTGACTCAGCCACAGCTGCTCGGCCACCCAGACGCTCGGTCACTCCTCACACACCAGAGCAAGGAGGTGGGGCTTCCTGAACTCAGGCTGGGGCCCAGCCTCGGGCGGGGACCTGGAGAAGGCAGAACGGGGCCCTGGGCTGCCATCACGGGTGACTCTCTTCCACAGAGTCCGTCTTCCTCCCACCTCCCCTTCCCAGCCTGAACAACCATCTGTGTCCCCGTGCCGTGTACACCTATCATCCTTTCTCTGAAGATGAGGACAGTGAGGCACATCTTCAAGAACTTGGTCCCAGCTAATAAGTGGTCATTGGAACCCAGACCAGTTTGCTCAGCGCTCATGTTCTTCGCCACTGTTATGCAGCCACTCAGTCATGGCCAACCCTTTGCGACCCCCATGGACTGCAGCACACCGGGCTTCTCTGTCCTTCACCATCTCCTGGAGTTTGCTCAAACTCATGCCCATCGAGTCAGTGATGTCATCCAACCATCTCATCCTCTGTCGCCCCCTTCTCCTTCTCCATCTTTCCCAGCATCAGGGTCTTTTCCAATGAGTGGGCTCTTTGCATCAGGTGGACAAAGCATTGGAGCTTCAACTTCTTCACCACTACTTAGGGCCTAAAATGGCCTGAACTCCCTGCCTCCGCTCTTGGCAATCCTTGACCAGAGTCCACCAGACTCTAAACTTGATGCTTCCCAAAGCTAATCAGGACCCGATGTCTGAAAATTGTGCTTTTGGAGCACTAACATGGACCGGAGACGCCTGGGGAAACAACAATGCTACAGAAACATCCAGAGCACCCACCACTAGGTGCCTTCCTGTTTTCCCACGCAGACAACGTCTTCTGTGTGGGCACGGGTGGAGAAGGCGCTGGGCTCCGCTGCCCCATCTCAGAGCCTCTAGCATATGCGGGCAGGGTCTCCCCCTCATGCCAACAGGAAGCTGCTCTGAGTGAGGACACGAGCGCCCCACAAGGGGTGGGAAACCAGAGAAGGTGAGCAGACAAACAGCACGGATTGCTGACAAGATTAAACAAACAAGATGGAATGTGAGAACTGGATGACACAACTCCCCCGTCACCGCAGGAAGGGGAATCCCCTCCCCTTAGGCCAGGCTCTGGGTCAGGTCAGGTCCTATCTCCCAGGTCCAGATGTCCCCTCCCTCCTGAGGGGTACAGCCCAGTGCAGCCGGCAGTGTGGTGGGATCAAAGGCTGGTTCCTGGCTCCCCCGAGAAGAGGGAGGAATATCTCGGCATCTCTGCCACTTTTGCTGACCTCCCAAATTCCCGAGCTTTTCCCGGGTGGCGCTAGTGGTAAAGAATTCACCTGCCATTGCAGGACACATAGGAGATGTGAGTTCCACCCCTCAGTCAGGAAGATCTCCTGCAGGAGGGCATGGCAACCCACTCCAGTATTCTTGCCTGGAGAACTGCCATGGGCAGAGGAACCTGGGGGGCTACAGTCCATGGGGTCACAAAGAGTCAGACACAACTGACTCTGAGCGACTGAGCACCCACACCTCGGCAGACAGGTGGGCTCAGACCACGCCCCCTCCCCGCCCCCCACCGCCGCTCCCTCTAGGATCCAGTCATTGCCCTCCGTGAACCAGGTTCTCAGGACCTAAGTCCAACCTCTGTGCACTTTGGCCACAAATCTACCATGTGGAGCTGACCACGTGGCTGAGAGGAGAGAGGCCTGTACCTGACGCGGGGAACATGCAGCCCAAGCTGAGGTCAGGACCCACTGGGCATGCCGAGAGGGACCAGAGTCGGGGGCAGGGGGAACCAGCCTCCGGAAATCGGCTCCCTGCCCTAGCGGAGGGACTTTAAAATTCCAAACGGCATCCCTGAAAGGGCCACCTGGGAGACGAACTCAGTTTCCTAGTGTTCAGACTGGCGTTTGAGGGCTGAGTACGGACGGACAAATGAGACTCTTGCGGCTGGAGGGGGAGCAGGCACAGGTGTGTCTGGCTTCTCGTCTGGAATCAGGCC
Source organism: Cervus canadensis (assembly GCF_019320065.1). Classification (NCBI taxonomy): domain Eukaryota; kingdom Metazoa; phylum Chordata; class Mammalia; order Artiodactyla; family Cervidae; genus Cervus; species Cervus canadensis. The sequence continues at coordinate 6,955,070 of NC_057398.1, forward strand.
CACCCAAAGGCTTAGAGTCAGCGCTTCCCAGCAGTGCTTGTGGCCACATAGGGTCTCCGTATGGACTTGAACGGTTCCCAGTCCTAACTCCACTTCTGCTTCTCAACAGAAGCACAGACTTGGGAGAACCCCGCTCTGGGCCTCAGTTTCATCCTTTGTAAATAGACATGTTGGATTTTATTGGTTCTCAAATCCAGGCTGCCCTCAGAATTACTTGCAGAACTTACAAAATCATATACCTAGGCCAGGCCCCAGCCACAGATTTAATGGGTAGGCAGAGGGGCAGGGACATTGACAATACTTTTAAAGCTCCCCGGAAGCCCCCATCCAGGCTTCCCCAGTGGCTCAGCAGTAAAGGATCTGTCTGCCAATGCAGAAGCCTCAGGAGACACGGGTTCAATCCCTAGGTCGGGAAGATCCCCTGAAGGAAGGCATGGCAATTCACTCCAGGATTCTTGCCTGGAGAATCCCATGAACAGAGGAGCCTAGCGGGCTACAGTCTATAGGGTTGCAAAGAGTCAGACACGACTGAAGCGACTTGGCATGCTCGAAGCCCCGTCCAGCTTTAGGATGCTCTGCTTTCGGGGCTGGTGGTTTAGGATAGCACTTAAAAGCCTAGAGTTGAAAGTGAGAGAGATGAAGGTGCAAGTCTGGGTTCTGCACTCACCAGCTGTGCGACTCTGCACAGCCAAAGCTACTTGCATCCAATGGGACAAATAATAGTCCACCTCACGATCCTTGGGAAGATCGAAGGGAATGACGCCTACAGGACTCTCAGCAAGGTACCTGGCTGGCTGCGTGCTCTGCCAAAGTCTGTCCCCATGTGTGCGTCACACACACAGGTGTTGGGGTATGAGCAGCAGTCTTCGCAGCTGCTCGTAACAAAAAGCAAGCCCCATTCCATCCCGATGTCTGACAGCTCACTTACCAGACAGTGGGCCGACCTGGGAGGCCTCGGGTCCCTCATTCCACTCTGTTCCTTGGGGCGAAGGAAAATTCTCGAGGAACAATGATCTGGACCCGAAGGGAAGAGAGGCCACTCAGGGGGCCAGATGAGCTAAGTTCCTTGAGAGCAAGGTGACACTTCTGGCCTTCCAAGACAGGCAAAGACAGGGTGTGGCGTGTTTACAAACAGAGGGCAGAAGAGCAAGCTGGAGCATAACCTTGTTTTAGGGCCTCCAAGAGTTAATAAAACCAGAGTCCAGCACCGATAAAGAGAGGAGTCAAAGCTGGTCGGGACCACGGTTTGCTACTTACCTCGGGGCAGCTGCCCAGCAAGTCTGAGGGCGACAGAGAAAGGGCGCTTCTTCTCCCTGGAGCCTCCGCTTGCTGCTGTTGTTGCTGAGTCGCTAAGTCATGTCCGACTCTTTTGGGACCTCAGGGACTGTAGCCCGCCAGGCTCTTCTGTCTATGGGACTTCCCAGGCAAGAATACTGGAGTGGGTTGCCACTTCCTTCTCCAGAGGATCTGCTAGACCCAGGGATCGAACCCGTGGCCCCTGTGACTCCTGCCTGACCGGCAGTTTCTTTACCGTTGAGCCGCCTGCGAAGTCCGTATGTACAATTGGATGTTACTCAGCTACAAAAAGGGATGAAATATTGCCACTTGCAGCAGCATGAATGCACTTGGAGATTATCATACCAAGTGAAGTCACTCAGACAGACAAAGAGAAATAGCATACGATAACGCTCATACGTGGAATCTAAAAAACAGTACAAAGGAACTTGTTTACAAGATAGAAACAGATCCAGACATAGAAAGCAAACTTATGGTTACCCCAGGGGAAGGAGGGGGAAAGGATAATTTGAGAATATGGGATTAACAGACGCACACTCCTATATATAAAATAGAAAAACAACAAGCATTTACTGTACAGTGCAGGGAACTAGATTTAGTATCTTGTGATAAACTATAGTGGAAAAGAGTCAAAAAAAGAAAACATATATATGTAATTATATTTATAACCAGATCACCTTCCTATACACTAGAAACTAACACAATGTTGTAACTCAATGATAATTCAATTTTTATACAAGAAAAAGGTAAAAATAATACTCAGAGGACAGGGAGAGAATACCCAAAATGTTAACATTTCTCATCTCTTTATATTTCTCTGAGGCTCTCATTTTCCAAAATGAGGCTATTTTACTAGAACAATCAGTAAAAAATAAAGTAAAACGTTTCAGGTGGAGGAGAGAGATTTTGCCCACCTGCAAGTGATTCATCTTTCCTCTCTTTGCTCCCTCATTTGCCCTGAACCTTGTCCACTAAACTCACAGACTGCCCCGGGGATCTACAAGTTTTCTACATCATTGTATATTTCATAACATGTGGTTTCCCCCTCTTAGGAAGTGTTGCTTCTTGAGGTTGTTAGATTTATTTCAAGAAAGCACTTAACACAGTTCCTTAGTATTTGTGTGAGAAAGGAAGGCATCACTCTAGACATCACATCTACAATAGTTCATTTAAGCATCACAAGCAGACCTTTAGGGTAGCTCTTTGAAGGATTTATTATTATTCCCTTTTTTATAGCCTTAGCATTATCTGGTAGTTTGTTCAAGGTTTCCAAGTGCTCTTGACTGAATATGTATCCCCAGAAATTCATACATTGAAACCCTAATTCCAATGTGATGGTATTAGGAGGCAGGGTGTTGGGAGATAATTAGGTTTACATCAGGTCATGAAGGTAGAATCCTCATAGCAGGATTAGTGCCCTTCTAAGAAGAGGAAGAGACACTAGGATCTGCCTCCACCATGTGAGAACATAGCCAGAAGGCCGTCATCTGCAAGCCAGGAAGCCAGTTCTCACCAGGAACCCAGGTTCCTGCCACCTGGAATCTGCTGGCACCTTGATCTCGGACTTCTAGCCTCCAGAGCTGTGAAAATGAATATTATGTTGCTTAAGCCACCTATCCGTGGTATTTTGTTAGAACAGCCTGAAGTGATGAAGACACAGAACTAGTGTTTTAGCCAACATGGGCTTCCCTGGTGGCCCAGACAGTGAAGAATCTGCCTGTAATACAGAAGACCTGGGTCAGGAAGATCCCCTGGAGAAGGGAATGGCTACCCACTCCAGTGTTCTTGCCTGGAGAATCCCATGGACACAGGAGCCTGGCAGGCTATAGTCTATTAGGTCACTGAAGTAATAAACTAACTGCAAAATCTCAGCAGCTTAACACAACCAACAAGTATTTATTTGTTGCTTGCACAGAGTACGGTGAGAGGAGAGGGCCTCTGCTTCACACAGTCTCCCAGGGACAGCTGCCATCTCGAATCTGCAGCAGCCAGGACACATGGTCTTAACGGCCTCGGCAAGGTTATACGGCACGGAGGAACTCCCTCCAGTTACCCCAGGCTTCACAGTCATGCAGCTGAGGCCTGCTGGGCAGAACTACTCACAAGGCTCCTAAGAGATCTTCCTGCATGTCCAGAGGAGGGAAATGAAATAGGACTCAGTGACCACTAGCACTGTCCACCACAACCAGTATATAATGAAACCAGAATCCAACAGCAGATCCTTAAGCTCCCAAAATCCCTGCTCTTCCCACTACAATGTTTGGCCTCCCCAAACTGACAGAGTTTGCTTTTCATTAAAAAAAAGAGTTTTCGTGACAGAATAATTTATAGACTATGACTCCTCAAGGAAACTGATAGGGAAAATGGCCATAGTGAATGTTTTAGATTTGCAAAACCAGTCATGTATGGATGTGAGAGCTGGACCATAAAGAAGGCTGAGTGCTAAAGAATCGATGCTTTTGAACTGTGGCGTTGGAGAAGACTCTTGAGAGTACCTTGGACAGTGAGGAGATCCAACCAGTCCATCCTAAAGGAAATCAGTCCTGAATACTCATTGGAAGGACTGATGCTGAAGCTGAAACTCCAGTACTTTGGCCACCTGATGCGAAGAGCCGACTCATTGGAAAAGACCCTGATGCTGGGAAAGATTGAGGGCAGGAGGAGAAGCGGACAACAGAGAATGAGATGGTTGGATGGCATCACCGAATCAATGGACATGAGTGTGAGCAAACTCCAAGAAATAGTGAAGGACAGGGAAGCCTGGCCTGCTGCAGTCCATGGGGCCGCAAAGAGTCGGACACGACTGAGCAACTGAATAGCGACAGAGCATCACAAGATTGCCTTTGGGAAAACCTTAAGCACCAACAGTGACACCTCTACAAGTTGTACCCAGAGGGTAAATGTCTATGAGACATTAACATCACTCCAGGCTCTAAGGGAAAAACCACAGGGGCTGAGGGCAAATCTTCACGGAGGAGATTCTGGTATGCTGTTAACCAACCATCCTAGTCCATCAGGACACTCCTCGCTTTAGCCCTGAGTTCCACTTTCCAGGACACCCTTCAGTTCCAGAAAAATGCTCGGTCACCTGGTTGTACATTGATACTTTTTCTCCCTGACAGCTCCTGCAGGCGTCATCTCAAGTGGCTCAGTAATCTCTGCATGAAAATGCACAGTGATCTGAGAAAGTAAAGTTGGCCCTGCGTCCAAGAAAAACTCGGGTGGAAATAGCACGTGAGAATAAAACTCTCTCACAGGCAAGGGCTCGGGAAGCTTCTGTTTGGATATTGGCTCACTTCAGCAAAGCAGTCCTCCTCGAGGACTTGGGGAAAGAAAAAACTATGACTCTGCTCCTACTTCTGTGTCCTGACGTGCAGGAGGCTTTTCCCAGCCAAATCCATCAAGGACTCATAGTGAGTTTATAGATACATCAACGCCTCGATGTTTTTCAAGTCAAATATCATTAAAACCATTCAAGTTCGGTGTCATCTTGAAGTTGTGCTATTCCTGACATGCATGTACACACAGACGCATACACAGGTGCACACACACAGGTGCACACACAGGCCCTTGCACTGTTTCCTCCTGCATTCTGTTCTGTGAGTTTTGGCTTAGCGCTCCATTTGCGGTTGGATTTGGTAAGCACTTTGACCTGTATACTCTCCACCATCTCCAGGTTAAAGTCCAGAGTCCACAGTCAGGTTCTCAGAGTCCTGCTGAAAAACAGCTGCCTTTGTGGCCCTAATTCACACAGCCCCGCTCTACACAGGTGCTCTGATCCATCCATTTCATTCCCTTGACCACTCTTAGGCTTGATTCATCTGGCTCTGACTGTCTGTATTGCCCTTCCCACCTCTCATGTACTTGGCCAAATCCTAAATCCAAGACTCAGATTAGATTCTGGATAGGTGATGGCTTCTCTGCTATTTTCTGTAAATTCTTCCCAGACTCCAGCAGCAGACCTTACAGATACAATTCAATTAACAACCAATTCTAATCTGTCTTGTAAATCCCTTCTTTCTCATATTTACATACTTAGGGCTATTCAACATTTAGTTACTTTGTGATTTGCTCCCAAATCTGGGTTGCATACTCCTTAAGGAGAAGGGCAACCCTTGGCCACTCTTTTTATCTGCTGATCTTTTTATCTGCTGAGTTATGCGCACCCACTGTCTGCACATAGTTAAAGGCTCAACAAACGTATATTGCTGTATTAGTGGGCCTTCCCAGCTGGCACTAGTGGTAAAGAGCTCACCTGCTAATGCAGGAAACGTAAGAGACTCAGGTTTGATCCCTGGGTTGGGAAGATCCCCTGGAGGAGGGCATGGCAACCCATCCCAGTATTCTTGCCTGGAGAATCTCATGGGCAGAGGAGCCTGGTGGGCTACAGTCCATAGGCTCGCAAAGAGTCGGACACGACTGAGGCAACTCAGCACCATGTACTCGTATGAATCCTTGATGCAAGGAAAAATCTACCAAAGCATGTTTGAAGAATATGATGTCATGAATATCACCCTATAACTCCCTCTCAAGACAACATAGATAGAAAATCATCCAGAAAAAGAAAAACCTTTTTTATCCCCTTAAGAATTAGGACCTGAGAAAATTCACGAGGCATTGATCCACTGATCAGCAGACTTCCACGGCTGTGCTTCCTGCCCTATCCACCATGGCTGGTACCTGGGGACAGAACAGCCAGGAGTCAAATTGGAAGTAGATTCGGTGTTTGGAATTGAAATATTTCTGGGGTTGAGCCATGGATCCAGGTCCTCAAGACATCCAAGCTTTAAGAAGCCTGAGAGGTAATGAATTGGGTAAATATGGGCCCAGGGGAGGGGAGGGCACAAAGAGAGAGAAGGTCTTGGGAAGTAAGAACTCCTAAACATGGTTCAAGGGTTCTTGGTCACTTCCAGAGTCAAGGGACACATGTAGCAGAAGGTCCGTCAGTCCCTCCCTGTCCTTCCACTAGGAGCTTCAGGCCTGTCTCAACCCTTGGCCGATGAGCATCAAGCCCAGCCCATTAAGAACCCCACCCCAGGGGCTTCCCCGGTGGATCAGTGGTTAAGACTTCACCAGTGCAGATGTGTGCAGGTTCGATCCCTGTTTGGGGAGCTGAGATCCCATATGCCTCAAAGCCAAAAAAAAAAAAAAAAAAAAATCCTAAAATATAAAACAGAAACAATATTGTAACAAATTCAATGAAGAATTTTAAAATGGTCCACATTTTTAAAAACTCTTTTTTGAAAACACTGGTCACTTTTTAAAAAGGGAACTCCATCCCACAGCTAACTGAGTCTAAGTCCGTTCACTCACTGGGGACCAGCAGTGTCAGGGCTGGCTCGAGCATTGAGGGCGACTTCTCTCATTTACCTCCCTCTGTGTATATCCTGCCTGCTGCTCTTCTGGCCTTTCTGCCTGGGTCTCTAACAGGACCCGGTCCCCCCCGCCAGTTATCCCCAGGGCCTGAGCTTGGGTCTGAATCCTCCCGGCACAGCAGCCTGCTCACTGACACCCCTCCGCCCACAGCTTCTGCCTGGTCCTCGTCCTCAGACTCTGGGCCTTTCTTCCAGTTTCTCCTCGCGTCTCAGCCAGCCCTTCTGACTTCTGACCAAGAAACACAAAGACATCTTGAACCATTCATTCACAAAATATTCACCCACCCAATGCCAGGCATCCAGGGACCCAGTAGTAAACAAGTCAGACGCATCCCTGTCCAGAGGGTGACTACTGTCTCACGGGACACAGACATTAAGCACATCATTGCCAAATAACTCATTAATCATGCAACCAGAGGGATCTCGTCTTCTTTCGCCATCCAAGTCACTCTTTCCTCTACTATGCAAACAACCCTAATTCTGAGGATTCTAGGGAGATGCTAACAGATAACGCAAATTCTTTCTAGTCGCCGCTAGTTCTCAAGCACTCTTAGCTTCCTTTTTACCATTTCCTCATGCCGTCCCTGATCTCTCCAGCCTGTTTTGGCCCCAAACAAGAAGGTATGGTCCTTTCTCCATTCTCCTAAAGACAAAAGACACAGCTGCTGAGTTTGAGAGATTTTACTGAAAATTTGAAGATGACACAGGGAAATTATAACCTAAAAAGAAACATTCAGCTTTCACTGTCTCCAGAATCCATCCAACACTATGGCCGGTTCCGGCTGCCACCTCTCTCCTTAGCTCAATGCCTTCCCCGGGTTGCTGGTGCCACCATCTTCCCTCCTTTTAACCAGTCGGGAGTGTCCTCTCTTTGTGAACTCACGTCTCCCATCTCACCCCCTGAGGACAGCCATTTACACGGTAACAACCCAAGACGGCCCATTGACCTTGCAATGAAACTACTCACTATGACTTGCCATATATCAGCCTGCATTCATTCATTCTTTCATTTCAGAAATAATTACTGGGGCTTCTCTGGTGGCTCAGTGGTAAAGGATCCACCTGCCAATGCAGGAGATACAAGTTCTACCCCTGGCTGGGGAAGATCCCACGCGCCTCAGAGCAACTAAGTCCGTGTGCCACAAATACCGAGCACGTGGCCGCAGCTACTGAAGCCCGCACGCCTTAGAGCCCGTGCTCTGCAACAAGAGAAGCCACCACAATGAGAAGTCTGTGCATCACACCCAGAGAAACGCCAAAAATAAATAAATAAGTACAGTTGTTTTAAAAAACAAATAATTACTGAACATGAATTTTATACTGGACATCGCGCTAGGCTACAACAACAAAAAAAAGGGAACGGCCAACAAGACAGACTAGAAAGACCCTTCCCTCCTGGAGGAGACAAACAATAAACAAGTAAGCTAGAAACTTCAACAATTGAAGCTTTTAGTGCTTTTTATTACAAATTTTTAAAAACCAGAGTGATATGATAGATGGGAGTCTCGGAATGTTGGAAGTATCACTTGGGAAAGGATAGGTAAGAGAATTCTCTCCGAGGAGGTGACCCTTGGGATAAGCCTGAGAGATACAGGGTTGGACTTTGCAAGGCAGGACTCAATGCCCGCCTCAATGCCCGAGCCAGCCTTGGGACACTGCTGGTCCCCAGTGAATGAATGGACTTAGACAAACAGATCCACCTAGACTCAGTTCGCTGTGGGATGGAGTTCCTTTTTTTTTTTAAACACGTATCTAAGATGCCAGCAAGGCAGAGGCAACAACACTGATTTTGAAAAAATTTAAATCTAATATATTTTAAGAGATACAACAATAGGGCCCTTGGGCAGAATTAGAGTTCTGTCTTCCTTACATATATTTTAAAGTTTAATACTGTTTTTATTTTTATTTACATGGGCATATTAGAGCCCTCAATATTTTCAGGGATTAGAACCTCTGAAGTCTCACTCAGCCCTAGGGGATAACAGAAAAGGGTGTCCCAGGCAAAGAAAGAGAAGTCCAGAGTTCCTGTGGCTGGAAAGAGTGTGGCCTCTTCTGGAGGTAGGAAGCAGGGACAAGAACTGTATGACTGAGATGGGAGCTAAACCTGGTGGGAGATGTGGACAAGAGTATGTCTCAGACAGGGCGTGGTTTCTAAACGCTGGTTATATCGGAGAATTCCCTAATTTTTTTTTTTTTAATTTCTGATGCCGAGGCCTGACCCCAGGCCTAGGAGGGTGGGGGCTTCCCTGGTGGTTCAGATGGTAAAGAATATGCCTGTAATACAGGAGATCCAAGTTCGATCCTTGGGTCGGGAAGATCTCCTGGAGAAGGGAACAGCAACCCGCTCCAGTATTCTTGTCTGGAGAGTTCCATGGACAGAGGAACTGGTGGGCTACAGTCCATGGGCTCACAAAGAGTCGGACACAACTGAGAGGCTAACACACACGGTGGGGAAGGGGGGGGTTATGAAAATTTTTTTTTTAAAGTTCCTCAGGTGATTCCAACTTGCAGCCAGGATTAGGACCACTGACATGAGGCCTTGTAATCAATTAGAGAAAAAGAAAAGTGAAGGTGAAAAATACAGACCCTCGAGTCAGACAATCTGGTTTTGAATCCCATTTCTGCCACTGCCTAGCTGTGTGATCCAAAGCAAACTATGTACGCTTTCTGTTCCTCAGTTTACCCATCTGAAAAGTGGGGACAATAGTTCACCCACTTTTTAGAGTTGTTTGTAGGATCAAAGAGATAATACATACAACAGTCTTAGAAAGCATGTATTAAGGATGCAGTGACTTCTAGCTTTGACTACTCTTTGTGAGCAATAACGGCAGCTTAGCTCAGGTGGGAGGTGCTAGAGGTGAAAAGACAGAGTCAGATTACATATTTGGAAACAAACAAGACTTGCTGAAAACTGGCTGAAAGCGATGAAGCAAAGAAGGGAATAAAAGCTGGTTTTCATGTTTGGGACTTTAAAAATTGGGAAGGAAGTGGTTAAAATTTTACCAAGATTGGGAACACTAGGAGAAGAATACATTTTGAAAAAGAAAATCAGGAAGTTCCATTTTTATGTGTTTATTAGGTTAAGCCACTATATTAGATACCCAAGAAGAGGTACCAAGACAGCTTAATATGTCATCTTGGAGCTCAGATTTCAGAGTCATTAGCATATAGTGCTCCATCCAACATGGTAGACATTAGCCACACTTGCAAGGCTATTTAATTTAAACTTAGGTTAATTAAAATTGAATAAAATTAAACATTCCGTTCATCAGACACTTTAGGCACATTTCAAGTGTTCAACAGCCACATGAAGCTAGTGGCTACCATGTTGGACAGCACGGATTTAGAACACTTCCATCACTACAGAAATTCCTATAGGAAAGCACTGAGCCACAATCCATGGAATTACAGGAATTCATCTATGAAGTGGTTCATAATTCTGGCTACACATTGGAATCACCCCAGGAATTAGGAATCAGTTCATCTGGGGGAACTTCCAGGCAATGGCAATTTCTAAAAGCTGACAGGATGATTCTAAAGTAGAGTCAGAGCTGAAAACCCCGGACCTACGGAGATAATACAAGTGGAGAAGCAGGTTATGATAGAACCCTACGGTACCCCAATATCAAGGGCAGTGATTCTCAATCTTCGCTGAACACTGGAATCAGCTTTAAATATTATGAATGCCTGGGACCTGCTTGGAGAGATTTCTCATTTAATTGGTCTAGAATGCAGCCTGGTCTTCAGAAATTTTAGAAGCTACCCAGTTACTCTAATGGGTTTTCAAGACTGAGAACCACTGTCTGATAGAGGAGAAAGATGTAACGGAGAAGCACTAGGAAGAAGCAACTAATACAGTATGATGAAAAACAAGAGTGCAGTGACCCTGAAGCAGAGAGAAAATGTTTCTAAAAGGAAGAAATGGTTCTATCTATTGAATGCCAAAATTCAGTGCATTTAGCAAGCTCCCCATTAGATCCTGTTGGGATGGTGCTAATGGGAGCCGTTTGGAAGTGGGTCAAAGAATGAGTGGTTGATGAAGAAATACAGTGATTGTAGACAACTGTTAGTAAACAGTTCCAGTTATGAAGAGGGGTGAAGAATGCTGGTAGCAGCTGGACAGTGATCTGGGGCCATGGACTAGGTTTTTTAAGACACAGATATTAGAGTATGTTTGTATGTTGATGGGATGCCATGATAAAGAAGGAAGAGATGACTATTCAGGAAAGAGGAAGGCTCTGGCAGGAAGTTGACTTCCTATCCAGAATCCCTAGCCTCCTTCCTACTTGCTTAAAGATCCCCAGGGCTTTCCAAGTCCCCAGGGCTGTTGTCCTTTCCCTAGTTCAAAGATTAACCTTAGCCAGTGGTTCTCAAACTTTAGCATGTGTCAGAATGACCTACAGGGCTTTTAAAAACACAAATAGCTAGTCCTGCATCCAGAATTTCTGATTCAGTAGGTTTGGAGTAGGGCTCAAAAAAAAAAAATCTACTTTTCTCATGAGTTCTCAGGTAATGTTGCTGCTCTTGTCCCAGGAAGAATCCTTGAGAACCAGTAGTCTAAGGTCCCGATGGTAATCCTTTCCTTCATAAGTAGTTTTTGTTTCCCTGATAGCTCACTCGGTAAAGAACCCACCTGAAATGCAGGAGACTCTGGTTCGATTCCTGGGGTTGGGAAGATCCACTGGAGAAGGGATAAGGCCACCCACTGCAGTATTCTTGGGCTTCCCTTGTGTGGCTCAGCTGGTAAAGAATCTGCCTTCAATGCAGGAGATGGCCATTTAATGCAGTTTTAGGGATGGGCATTTAATGCAGTTCTGGCCAATGAGAGTAAGTCTCTAGGAGATTGTAGGAAAGGTTTCTTTGGTGATAAAACAAACAGCCTCTGTCCTTTCACCAGGTGTTGTCATATTGAATACAATGCCTAGAACAGTGGAAGCTATCTTAAAAATATCTTGTGAGCCAGACTGTGGCAATCTCCATGCTGAAGTTGGAACACTGGAAAGAACCCTGTTTTGTTTTGTTTTTTTCATAATGTTACACTACCGAGGGCTTCCCAGGTGGCACTAGTGGTTAAGATCCTGACTGCCAATGCAGGAGAGATGAGAGATGCAGGTTCGATCCCTGGGTCGGGAAGATCCCCTGGAGGAGGGCATGGCAAGCCACTCAGTACTAGAGCCTGGAGAATCCCTAAGGACAGAAGAGCCTGGTGAGCTACCTTCTATAGAGGCACAAACAGTCAGACACAACTGTAGCAACTTAGCATGCACACAGGCACACTTTGGAATTAAACCTGGAAACCCTGTCTTGTGAAACACAGTATTTTTCTTTCTGTTAAACCGTTTTGAATTAGATTCTCATTTGCAGCCCAAAGCAACCTAAGTTACTGGTAGATTTCCAAGACCTTAAATAGATAAGCCGGGATGAAATGAAGGGACAGCTCTATATAGAAAGAACTGAGGATGCTTCCTCCCTGGTAATGTGACAGAAGGTAGAGTGCATATTGATGCAGATAGATTTGATGGTTGAAAAATCAAGTAGCTCCTGTCTGATTCCTCCTATGTACTCCTTCCAGGGTGTGAGGCATCAGGAAAGAAAAGGATATAGCCTGTTTGAGAAGAGGGGAGAAAGTCTGGGAAAGCCTTTTTAGAGAATAATAAAAATGACGGGGAAAACATTAAGTTACAGCTAACTGCTCATTTTCAATTTGTGATCTTAAATTTATAGAAAATAAACACCCTAATTGGACAAATGTCTCCAATTTATTGGTGCAAATAGATACAGAGCAGATAGCTGATTCCAACCATGGTTAAATCTTCCTGGGTAAACATAAAAGAAACAGAGAAAGGCAAGGAAGTACAAGGTGTCTTCAGGAAAGTGCTTATGATGATGGGCCATACAATCAAAGCCAGATTCTCCTTATCCCGGGGAATCTTCCACAACGCTCATCAAGTTTTCATTGGGTTTTCTCCCACCATCCCAGCGGGAGCTCCTGGCATGCTACTTGCATTAGTTCCCTATTGTTGCATAGCAAATTCACAAACTTAGTAGCTTAAAATAATATTCAGTTATAAGCTCCCACTTACGTAACTCAGAAGTCTGAGCAGAGCAGCTCAGAGACTCCCAAGGCTAATATTCAGGTGGCTACATCTGGAGCTCAGGGTCTTCTTTCAAGTTGATGTACCTGCAGGATAATTCGGTTCCTTATGGTTGTAGGACACACATCCTATTTTCCCTCTGGCTGTTAGCTGGGAGCCACTCATACGCACGTTCCTTGCCACATTGCCTCCTTCGTCTTCAAAGTTAACAAAGGAGATTTTCTCTCACTTTGAATTCCTTTCACACTTTGAATTTCTTCTTCAGGAAGAGCCCAATTCCTTTGAAGGGCTCACCTGCTAGGTTAGGCCTATCTGGATAATCTCCCTTTCTTAAAAGTAGCTGTGTTAGACTTAGAAAACAAACACAATTGTTGGGGAGAGTTAGGGACTTTGGGAAGGTCATGTACACACTGCTATATTTAAAATGGATAACCAACAATGACCTATTGTATAGCACACGGACCTCTGCTCAATGTTAAGTGCCAGAACTGTTTTGCTGCCTAAAATTCATCAATGGTTCCCATTGCCTATAGGATAACCAATTCAATCTAAGACAAACTGATCAGTTCAATTCAGTTCATTCGCTCAGTCGTGTCTGACTCTTTACAACCCCATGGGCTGCAGCATGCCAGACTTCCCTGTCCATCATCAACTCCCAGAATTTACTCAAACTCATGTCCATTGAGTTGGTGACACCATCCAACCATCTTATCCTCTGCCATCCCCTTCTCCTCCTGCCTTCAATTTGTCCCAGCATCAGGGTCTTTTCCAATGAGTAAGTTCTTCCCATCAGGTGGCCAAAGTATTGGAGTTTTAGCTTCAGCATCAGTCCTTCCAATGAATATTCAGGACTGATCTCCTTTAGGATGGACTGGTTGGATCTCCTTGCAGTCCAAGGGACTCTCAAGAGTCTCCTCCAACACCACAGTTCAAAAGCATCCATTCTATGGCACTCAGCTTTCTTTAGTCCAACTCTCACATGCATATATGACCACTGGAAAACTGATAGCTATGACTAAACACCTCGAGGAACGATGCATTGTACTAGTCTGAGAACACTGTGCTGAGCAAGACAGAGACAGTTCCTACCCTCATAGAGCTTACATCCCTGTAACGGAGACAGACAATAATTACGAAAGGGAAAATGAGGTGACTGTGTGGGCACGTGTGGCAAAGGGAACTAGCCTCATCTGTGCAGTAGGGAATGCCTCCTTGAGGAAGTGGGAGGATAGGGACACTTGAAGGATGAGTAAGAGTTCGCAAGGTCAGGGGAGAAGCATGAAGAAAATGTTCCAAGGGACGAGAACAACGTGAGGAAGGCTCTGAAGTTGTGAAAGAACACAACAGCATGGCTGGCATCTGTGAAGACTGAGAGTGTGAAGGTTGCGGGAAATTATATACATAATGAAACTGGGAAAACAGAGGACAAGATCATGGGTGAACTTACAAGAATCTGGGACATTATCCAAAGGGCAATGTGGGGTCCACTGAGGGTTTTAAGGAGGAGGGTGACATGGTTTGATTTTTTTTTTAAGATTACACTGGATTATATTGGATTGGATTGGATTGGATTGGATTGAATGGATCAAGACCCAAAGCAGACAGATTAGCTGGGAGACACAGTATTGTCCAGCTAGGATGATGGAGGCTTTGACGAGGAGGGTGGCAAAGAGGATACAAAGCAAATAAAATCAAGAGATATTTAAGAGGTAGAATGACAAGTCTTGCTGACTGTTTGCATATGAGAGGTGACAGAGAGAGGGGAGCAAAGGATGGTTCCCAGGCTTAGGACCTGAGCAGCTAGGTCAACAGTAAGGCCTGGATTAAGAAAGCTAGTAATGCAAGTTTATGGAGTAAAAATATTGAATTTAGCTTTAGACATGGTAAGCTTGATATCTGCAAGATGTCCAAGTGGAAATGTAGAATAGGAAGGTAGACACATGGGTCTAGAGCTCAGATTTATATGTCATCTACAAAGAGGCAGTAACAGAGGGCTTGGGAGCACCCTAAATTACCTAAAGAGAGCAGGCAGGATAAGAAAACTGGCTCCAGGGCTGGGTCCTGAGAAATGCTGACATTGAGAGGTTAGATGAAAAGCAAAAGTGAGGAAAAGAACTAAAGAGTGTCCATAATAGGATGGTAGGAAAACTAAGAGAATCTGATATCATGGAAGCCAAGGAGAATGTGCCTCTAGAAGAAGGGAGCGTGCAGCCGTTCCCAGCGTGGCAGAAGCCGGTGATCGTTTACATAACTGTTCGTTGTCGCCCTCCTGCTTCCTACCAATACTTCCTCCTCCTTTCCTGCCATTTCTCCAAAGGTGCCAGAGCCTTTATGCTCTAACACCCACCTCGCTGACCTTCTCTTGGACCATGCCGTGTCTTCTCACACATCCTCCCTTTTTCCTGTGCAGGCCTCTCTCATTCCTGAATCCCCAACCCTCAACCCCACCTTTCCCCCCCAGAATCACCTGGGGAACACTATATATCCTTTAACACGGCAATCCCCAAACTTTTTGATGTCAGTTTGCTGGGAGACCATTTTTCCACGTATGGGGGCAGGGCTGGCAGGGCATGGGGTAGGCGGTAATGCAAGTGATGGAGAGCAAAGAGAAGCGGCAGATGAAGCTTGGCTCACTCACCTGCTGCTCACCTCCTGTTGTGCGGCCAGGTTCCCAACAGGCCATGGACCCTGCTGGACCCTGCTTTAATACCCTAAGTGGCTCAGACATCACCCACTCTCAGGCCTTCTTTGACCATCTCCTCCCCAAATTGGACCAATACATTTCTCATTCTATTTGTTTCCCTGGTATACAGTTCTGATTGTGCTCATCCTAGTAGACCATCATAACTTATTTATTGTCTGGGGTCCTCTACTTGACTATAAGCTACTTGAGGACAAGGAGGATTTTGTGCTCTGCTTTTTTTTCTAGCTATACTTGACATAGTATCAGACACATGGCTGATACTTCAGCAAAGTATCAGCAAAGGTCCTTCAGCAAAGGTCCTGGACCTTACTGCTGCCACTACCGCCTAGGAAATGCGAATGTCCTGGGCTAGTTTGATAAAGGACCACGAGAATTGTTGACATGGAGCAGGAGGCAAAGCCAACTGAAGAGTCAACAATGACTGAATCAACTGCTTCATTGGTGCCAGAACACCAAGCCCATCTCAGTGCTCTAGTGCTAGCATCTCCCTCCTTTCACAGATGAGTAAATGAAGACTAGAGAAGTTAAGTCACTCGGCCAAGGTCAGACCCTGGCAAGAGGAGCCAGGACTTGAAGGAACCCAAGTCTGTTTGACTCCAGAACCCCACACTAAGTCCAGCTCATACTTGAGCTTGAAGGAAGTTCCTTGCACAGATTTAAACTTGTAAAGTATAGGGGTTATGTGGGGAGAGGGAGGGTCCAGAGGGAAGGGATATATGTATACATACAGCTGATTCACTTTGTTGTATAGCAGAAACTAACACAACATTGCAAAGCAAGTATACTCCAACAAAAAATGATAAATTTAAAAAAAAAAAAAAAAACTCATAGAGTACAGTACTGGGTGTGTGCTATGTGGGCGGCAGGGCATTTCTCTTCCCAGCCCGCGCTGCTGGTTCCAGCAACTAGTGGCTCTGCTTGGCCAGAAGCCATGAAGGACAAAAGCAAAATGTCCATGAAGGGTCTGTTCCTCAGCATTGATTTGTCAAGGCCCTGGGGTCCTGGGAGCAGGTTGGAGGGGTGCCTGAGAGTGAGCCAATCGCTGCAATGCCAGACACTCAGTTGGAAATAGAAGTGAAAGGTGAGGGAGTCAGAGTGGAAGGGACTGAGCCAAGTTGCCAGGTCTTGGGCAATTTCAAGTCCACGGCTCTGAGCCAAAGACAAGACACTATACCTAAAATAACCTCCCCAAAGAGTCTTTACTGAGCATTTTGCAACCATTATCCCCACTCTGACTTTCAGGTCAATGCGACAAGCATTCACTGGACTCCTATTAGATGTTAGGACTGTGACTGTTACAAAGACCTGGCCTTCTGCAGACACAGGGAAAGCCCCCAGGACACAAGGCAGGTGCTACACAAACCAGGACACATGCAGGGCCAACCCTGGGCGGTCCCAGCCACGGAGGCAGCTGGGATTCACAGAATTGAGAGGGCAGGGTGTGCTGGCCTCTTGGAGCACCTAACCTGGAAGGAGGAAGACAGAGCAGAAAGAGGAGAGCTTCTCAGGTAGGAAGAAGAGGGGCAGCAAAGGTGAGTCACGAGCAACAGGAAGGAATTGTTTCTTGGGCTGGGCAAAACCTGTCTGGGAAACAAAGGCGACTTGATGGAGAAGAATGAGATATGAGGTTGGGTGAATAGGGAAGATCAGACAGTAGAGTTCTTGGAACCAAGAATATTGACCAAATAAACGTAACATACAGAATCCAAAAGTTCATCACGTGGGCAGTGAGAAACCATCCAGGCTTTTGAGAGGCAATTAAGAATAAAAACTTAATTTTAGGAAGATTTATTTGGTGGTAGTGTTTGAGGTGGATTAGGAAACAGAGAACTAAAAACAAACAAAACTGCCCAAAAAGAAAAAAGAAATACACAAATAAACCCTGAATGCTTCTTTGAGTATCTACTAAAAGTCTGACTGCAGGAGAACTTAATAAACATAGTCTCTTTCCCTGCCAGTCCAATAAGGAAGACACTCATTAATCCCATAGTTACCTATTAAGGACCTGCTATGTGCCAAGGATTATACTGGGTCCTGGGGATGCAGTGAAGAATAAAACAAAGTTCTGGTCTTCATAAAGGTTATCCTCAGACGGATGCAGAAGAAAACACAGAAGCAAATCAATAATAACATCAATATAAATCCAAGCGTGACATGCTAGGAAGGAAAATAAAGCAAGGCATCGGGCAGGGAATGGTAGGATAAAGTGGGGTTTAAAATTAATGTACATGAAATGAAAGTAACTCAAGAATTTGAATAAACCCTAGGAAATAGTGAAAGGCAGAGGAGCCTGGCGTGCTGCAGTCCATGGGGGTCACAAAGAGTCGGACACGCCTTAACGACTGAGCAACAGCAAGGGCTCTGGATTGCCTGGAACTGCCCCAGTTTCAGCAGTGTGAGTCCAGCAGCTTACAGAAACCCCTCAACCCTAGGCAAGCGGGGATGGTTTGTTGCCTTACAACTGTGACCTTGAATTATACACCCTGTGTCTGACCTGCATGATTCAACACAAGGTTTTGCATCTTTAAAGGGACATCAGCACAGTCAAATCACATGCTTAGTTTCCCAAGCGTTAGCCAAATTGCTACCTTGGGTGGCCTCTTCCCCTCCCAGACAGAGGAGCAGAGTCAGAAATTCCTAGCATTGGTGACCTTGGATTTCTCAGCCTTCTAGTCCCACCATCTTGCACTCAGTCCTAGCTACCACCTAAATCAGGAACAGCAAATCCACTAGTGACCCCAGTCCTTGCCATCTGCTCGCCTCCTCTGCCCAGCCCTGGCCAGTAAGCTGGTAAGGCCTTCGGGGTCAAAGCTGGGTTATCAGAGAGGGAAACAGGGGAACTCATCTGAGGTGATGTGATGTGCCAGAGTTAGTCACAAGAAAGGGGAACCCCAGATAAATTACAGCTTGCTGACCTTGGGAGACGTGCGGCTTGTGTCTCTTCAGTTACAGAGATACCGGAAATGCTCACTGAAGTGTCAATTTTGGAGTTTTGGGGCCAACACTCCAAAGGGCTGACTCACTTTCAGAGCAGAAACCACGTGAACGTCCTGATGTTAAGATGACAGCACACGCTCATTCAGAAGTCACGGTATTTCAGACTCACATAATTCTTGGGAAAGCTCACAGATCATTTCTGCTGGTTATTAAAGACTTCTCCAAAATTGTAAGAAAGAGTCAAAGAAAATGCCAAGACTGATATTCATCTCCCTGGTTACGGAAGCGTCCTGCCTGACAAGGTTAAAAGAATAATAAGCAGGGGACACAAGCTCCAGGAATCATCCCCATTTGGCCCCTGGTCACCTTGCCTGCTCGTGTACAGATTAAAATGTAGAATTTCAAATAATCTCTTTAGGTAACCTTGCCCAAGCTGCACATACAAATCCTACTAACTGAACTACAGGGTGAAGGGCAGGTATTACTGTTGCCTTTTTAAACTCATTTGTCTGGGAAATTGCCTCAGACTCCCAAGAAAAGTTACTGTTAAAACTTCCAAAAGCCCAATATGTAATCCCTCTGCAACAGCCCTTTCCGGGTTCCTCCCCTCGGGGCTCAGCCTGACTGACGTCGCCAGGCTGTTGCAAGGTTGCATCACTGACCTTTGCAATTGTCTGGCCAGTCCAATTTCCCCATCCTCTCCCTGCCCTCTCCTTTTCTCTTCTTGAAGAGCTTTGGCCCAGGATCTCTCCTCTTCCCCTACTTGCTAACTAACTCTGATATATGGATAACCAAGGCTAAACCAGAACCCTCCCCCCACCAAGGTGATGAAGTTTAATCCTGGTTAAAATCAACCCTACCCGCTTCATGCTTCCAAGGGTCTTCCCTACTCTTTAGCTTCTTACCTTAATCATCTACTTTCACCTCCTAAACTGTTTCTATGCTAAATGGAGCTGGTACAGCCGTGCTGCTCCCCAGGTCCAGGGGAGTGGCATATAATTGTTCAGGAACGCAGGAAATATTTGCAGTTCAGGCCAGCAAACTTTCCCCAAGGCCCACCTTTCCATGTGCACCCTGCCCCAGTGCTCAACTTCACTTCTTAAGTGGTAGTGGGGAGAGTTTGGATTTAATGGCAGTTCTCTGATACACAGAAGTGCAAACCCCTACGGACACAGACATCACACACACCACACACACACACACACACACACACACACATATCTGCATAAAGGGCAGCCTCAATGAATAGTTATCCATCAAGTGACCCTAGCAAAGCAGGCACATGACTAAACCAGTTAGACCAGAGAGAAATATAACTATAAGCACAAACTTCGTTGGTTATGCAGAGCCTGGAGACCCTTTCTGTTTTCATAACCGGATCCCTCCTCTTTCCTTCTACCTCAAATGCATATACCTCAAATGCATATACGTGCGGGAAGATGACAAACCTTCTTTATGAAAACTGATTTTTCAATTAGGTAGAACCCCGGGCTTCCCTTGTGGCTCAGCTGGTAAAGAATCCACCCGCAAGGCGGGAGACCTGGGTTCGCTCCCTGGGTTGGGAAGAACCCCTGGAGAAGGGAACGGCTACCCACTCCAGTATTCTGGCCTGGAGAATTCCATGGACTGTATAGTCCATGGTGTCTCCAAGAGTCGGACACGACTGAGCCACTTTGACTTCATTTTCAGGTGTCCTCACCAGGGGTCCTTCCAGACCTCCCCGGATAAGGGAAGCTGTGATCCACCCACACCATTAAGGAAGAGGTCGGGAATGGGCGCGGATTCCTCCCCGGGTCCTCACCTTTGTACATCCAGGCCCTCCTCCCCTCCCCCGGCCCCTGCACCCCGGGCTTGCACTGCTCCTGGCCTCTACCCCAAGGTCCCTGCCCCGCCTCGCCCCTTCCTCCCCCTCCTCTCTCTGGCCGGTGTCCCGGAAGCCCAGGAGGCGGGGCTCGCAGAAACAAATATAAGCGGCCCCGGGGCGCTGACCAGGTGCCAGTTGCCGAGTCCCCATCCCAAGGCTAGGAGGAAGGCGAGGAGAAGCAGAACGCAGAGGCGCGGGGCCCACGCACACGGTGATCGCCGCCCCAGCTCGGGCGGCGCCCCTGTAGGTGAGCGCGGCGCGGAGGAGCGCGGCGGGGCGCGGGGTCCCCGGTGCGCCCCCCACTCCCTGAGGGCCTCCCCCCGCGAGAGCCGGGAGCTGCAGCCGGCCTTCGGAGACTGAAGGTCTCGCTGCCCCGATCCGCTGCTCCCGCAGGTCACCCCCACCCCGAGACCCGGAGCCCAGATGGAGACGGTCCAGGAGCTGATTCCCCTGGCCAAGGAGCTGATGGCTCAGAAGCCCAGCGCGAAGCTGGTGCGAATGTACGTGTTGGGCGGCGTGCTGGCGCTCTTCGGCGCCGTGCTCGGCCTGATGGAGACCGTGTGCGGCCCCTTCACGGCCGCCGACCGCCAGCGGGAGCGCGAGGCGACCCTGGCCGAGCTGCGGGCCGCCCGCGGGGAGCCGGCCCCGCAGGAACAAGACAAGCCGCTGGAGGCCGTCCAGGGCTGCCGGGCCCTGTCCAACCGGCTGCACGCCTCCTAGGAGCTCGGGGCGGCAGGCGGAGGGAAGAGAAGAGAGACACCCAGAGAGGGGCGAGTGAGCCAGAGCCGGAAGGGCAGGCTCGAGTGGGCGTCCTGTGCCGTCTGAACTTGCTTCTGAGAAGCCACCGACTTCTAGAACTGCACTACCACGCGGATCCAAAAGGAGCTTGGGACTGAGTTCGCGCCAAGTGCAGCCCTGCAGGAAGACGCCACGTCCAAAGCTAGGTACCTTCGAGCCACCTGAGTGCATCTAGCATTCTGCACTAGGGTAAAAGGAGGAGAAACACTTTTTATATTATTGTTGTTGTTATTATTATTATAATTATTACAGTAATTGCGTTTTGAAATAAAAAACGTTTTGTATATATCTCAGCATCTGATTCCTGGGGGGGGCGGGCACAGTTGCCTAGCATGGGCTGCAGGGAGGGCTGACATGCTGGGGTCTTACCTGAGGCCAGTGGACTGAGCAGTCTCCTGAAGATCAGGCAACTTTTGCTTCACTGCCCTCCCACTCTGATATGGATGTTACAGGCTTTGTAAGCCTGTTGAGAATTTATTTTTGCCTTGTGTTAGGAATGGCAAGACAGAAGCTTTTCTAAGTCCCACCAGACTTAGCCTTTCAAGCTCAGAAGGTAAACAAGCTAGAGTAAGTGAAGGAGAGCTGCTGTTTTACTCTAGGGCAGAAAACCCGTCTGCCGTCTCACACCTGTGCTCCAGAGGGTCCTGATGAGAGCTGTTCCTTCCCGACTGTATGAGGGGGGGGGGGGGGGCAGGCAGGGAGGAAAACTAGCTAGATGCAAGGAAAAGAGGGAAGGCGATCTCCCAAGGACATTTAATTGAATGTCTAGCTCTACCCAGCCTTCCTCCTCACAAACTGAATCACAGCGGGAAGCTGTCATTTAAGAGGGGGACAGACTGGTTATCACAGGCCTGAGTCCCCTTTCACCGGGGACAGAGGTTCCTTTGTGCTAATAACTAGTCCCTGTGGCTCTGGTGGGCTCAGCATGTCAGCATCAGAAGTGGTAAACAGTGGCTTTTAAAGAAGTAGCTAGAGGCAGGAGCCTGGAGCCACTCTCCTCCTGCCCTCATCAGGTGTGGACATTTCACTCTCACCATCCATGGCTGTGGATTTTTGCCAAATGTAGCAAGGATCCTGCCATTGCCTCTGACCAGACTGTCTCTCCACCACCACCCTCTTCCCCCCCCCACCCCCCGCCACACACACACACGTTTCCACTTTATTTCTGACAGCTCACATCCTACCCAGTGTTTCTGGCTCTCATCAAGTGCCCTGTCCGCATGAAATCTATCTTTATCACTCCAAACAAAAGAGCAGTGAGATTAATCAAGAGAAAAGACATGCATTCAAAGCAAAAGAATAGCAGTAGAACCACTGTTCTCCCAGTTTCCAAAATGGGAAACTTGGCCCTGTATTAAGGAGACATAACCTCGTCTTAAATGTCCAGAAAACGTCTCAGAAGTTCACCCCATCGTATTCTTCCCGCTTTCCTTCCCAAGCGCCTCTCTTACTCTATTATTCTTCCACTGATGCAGCCGCTCCTTGGTCCCGCTGTCAAACCTCAAACCACCTCCCGCGCTTTCTTGTATATTCGTCTCAAAACACTGCAGGACTGGGGTTTTGCCCCTCCTTCATCCTGCTGCTCCTCTATCAAAGGCGTCGGCGCCTAAACTCCTGTCCAGGTTTCCCAGTGTCTCCGTGATCTGCTCGCATCTCAGCCCTCCCACCTGATGCCCTGCATGAACCCTCAGGACCCTCCTGCCCCTTCTGGTCTTTAGCACCTTTGCTCACATTCCTCTTCTGACCCAAACGCCTGCCCACCCACAGTCCCCACACCTTCTGCAACCCATAAACCCAGGTTCCCCAAGAGAGGGGAGTTTCAAATATTGTGCGTCTTGTCAAACTGTGTATCAACTCATGTACTCTGGTTTTTGGTTTAGAAGGCAATGCCTCTAATTTTTCTTTACCTATATATAAAAATACATATATTTTACATATGTCCCTAAATAAAAAGGAAATGCCTGTGTATTTTTAGCTTTGAAGGTTATGCCTCATGTCTATACATGGACAAACTACCCAACCCAGTTAAATCCAAGCCATCAAAACCTTATCTGTCCTCACTGATCTTGTCATTCCTCTGAGTTCATTCAGTCTGGGTCTCATAGTGGATCACACAGTAATGGACTTTTTAACCCTGTTGTTTCATGGAAGTGGTCATCTCTCCTACAGTCTTCTTTATGTCTTTCACATTTTTAAAGGTTTTTTTTTTTTTATTGTGGCTAAAGTCACATAATATAAAACACGCTATCTTAACCATATTTCACTGTACAGTTCAGTGGCACTAAACATATTCACGTTGTTGTACAACTCTCAACCATCATCCATCTTTCAGATTTCTCACCTTCCTAAACTGAAACTCTGTCCCCATTAAACACTAACTTGCAAGTCCTTCTCCCCACCCCCACACCACCTGACCCCTGGCACCTACCAATGGACTTTCTGAGTCTATGAATTTGGCTATTCTAAGTACCTCGTATAAGTGGAATCAAACGTTATTTGTCTGCGCCTTATATACATGCTGGAATGCACTTTTGAGGTTAATATATGTCCCACAAACAGTGCACCCTTTATCCCCTGTCCTACTCAGCAGGTTCTCATTAGCTCTCTGTTTTGTGCAGAGTTGTATACATATGTCAATTTCAATCTTTCCATTTATCTCACCCCTCTCTTCCCCTCTTGGTGCCCATATCTTTGTTCTCTACATCTATGTCTCTATTTCTGCTTTGCAATTAAGTTCAACTGTACCATTATTCTAGATTCCACATACATGCATTAACATAAAATATTTGTTTCTCTCTTTCTGACTTACTTCACTGTGCTTGACAGTCTCTTGGTCCATTCACATCTCTGCAAATGGCACAATTTCATTCCTTTTTATGGCTGAGTAATATTCCACTGTACATAGGTATCACATCTTCTTTATCCATTCCTCTGTCAATGAACATTTAGGTTGCTTCCATGTCCTGGCTCTTGTAAATAGTGCTGCAATGAACATTGGGGTGCATGTATCTTTGGGAATTATGGTTTTCTCCAGGTATAAGCACAGGAGTGGGGCTGCTGGGTCATACTATAGTTTTATTTTTATTTTTTTAAGGAACCTCGATACGGTTCTCCATAGTGGCTGTACCAATTTGCATTCTCACCAACAGTGTGGAAGGGTCCCTTTTCTCCACATCCTCTCCAGCATTTATTGTTTGTAGAGCATTTGATGATGGCCTTTCCGGCCAGTGTGAAGTACTACCTCATTGTACTTTTGATTTGCATTTCTCTAACAACTAGTGATACTGAGCATCTTTTCATGTGTATGTTGGCCATCTGTATGCCTTCATTAGAGAAATATCTATTTAGGTCTTCTGCTCATTTTTTCATTGCATTTTTTGTGTTTTGTTTTTTTTTTTTTTTTTTTGGTATTGACTGCGTGAATTCTTTGTTTTGGAAACTAAACTCTCGCAAAAGCTTCTTCATTTGCAAATATTTTCCCCCATTCTGAGGGTTGTCTTTTCATCTTGTTTCTGGTTTTCTTTGCTGTGAAAAAGGTTTTAAGTTTAACTAGGTACCATTTGTTTGTTTTCATTTTTATTGTCATTACTCTAGGAGGTGGATCAAAAAAGATCTTCCTGCAATTTATGTCAAGGAGTATTCTACCTATGTTTCCCTCTAAGAGTTTTATAGTGTCCAACCTTACATTTAAGTCTTTAAACCATCTTGAATGTATTTTTGTGTATGGTGTTAAGGAGCGTTCTAATTTCATTCTTCTACGTTTAGTTGTCCAGTTTTCCCAGTACCACTTATTGAAGAGAGGGCTTTTCTCTGTGGTATGTTCTTGCCTCCTTTGTTAGGGATCAGGTCACCATAGGTGCATGGGTTTATCTCTGGGCATTCTATTCTACACCACTGGGCTCTAGTTCTGATTTCTGCCAGAACCATGCTGCCTTAGTTACTATAGATCCATAGTACAGTCGGAAGTTGGGGAGCCTCATGCCTCTAGCTCCATTTTTCTTTTTCAAGATTCTTTGGCTATTGGGGGTATTTTGTATTTTCTTACAAATTGTCAAAATTTTTGTTCAAAGTCTGTGAAAAACACCATTGGCAATTTGATAAGGATTGCATTGAACCTGTAGATTGCTTTGGGTAGTATAATCATTTTGACAATACTGATTCTACCCATCCAAGAACATGGTATATCTCTCCATCTGTTT
This sequence comes from Cervus canadensis, assembly GCF_019320065.1. Lineage (NCBI taxonomy): Eukaryota > Metazoa > Chordata > Mammalia > Artiodactyla > Cervidae > Cervus > Cervus canadensis. Next base: position 6,980,338 of record NC_057398.1, read on the forward strand.
GTGTCATCTTTGATTTCTTTCATCAGTATTTTATAGGTTTATGAGTACAGGTCTTTTGCCTCCTTGTTCTTGTTGTTATTCAGTCGCTAAGTCATATCCAATTCTTTGCGACTGCATGGACTGCAGCACACCAGGCCTTCCTATCCCTCATGAACTCCAGGAGTTTGCCCAAGTTCATGCCCATTGAATCCATGATGCCATCAAACCACCTCACTCTCTGTCACCTCTTCTCCTTTTGCCTTCAATCTTTCCCAGCATGAGGGTCTTCTCCAACGAGTCGGCTCTTTGCATCAGGTAGCCAAAGTATTGGAGCTCCAACTTCAGAATCAGTCCTTCCAATGAGTATTCAGGGTTGATTTCTCTTAGGATTGACTGGTTTAATCTCCTTACTGTCCAAGGGACTCTCAACAGTCTTCTCCAGCACCACAATTTGAAGGCATCAATTCTTCGGTGCTCAGCCTGCTAGTGGTACTGGTTCAATTCTCATATCTGCACATAACTACTGGAAAAACCATAGCTTTAACTATACCGACCTTCATTGGCAAAGTGCTGTCTTCGCTTTTTAATATGCTAAGTTTGTTATAGCTTTCCATCCAAGAAGCAAGTGTCTTTTAATTTCATGGATACAGTCACTATCTGCAGTGATTTTGGAGCCCCCAAAATAAAATCTGTCACTGTTTCCACTTTTTCCCCATCTATATACCATGAAGTAACGGGACTGGATGTCATGATCTTAGCTTTTTGAATGTTGTTTTAAACCAGCTTTTTCACTCTCCTCCTTCACCCTCATCAAGAGGCTCTTTAGTTCCTCTTCACTTTCTGCCATTAATCTGCATATCCAAGGTTGTTGATATTTCTCCCTGCAATCTTGATTCCAGCTTAGAACTGGAATCCAGCCCGGCATTTCACATGATGTACTCTGCATATAAAGTAAATAAACAGGGTGACAATATACAGTCTTATCATACTCCTTTCCCAACTTTGAACCAGTCAGTTGTTTCATGTCTGGGTCTAACTGTTGCTTCTCGACTCCACATATAGGTTTCTAGGAGTCAGGTAAGGTGGTATCCATGAAGGGGAAAAACCTGCTTAGATCAGAGTAATTTGGGCAGATAAAAGTCTAGAAGCCCTTTCACATACATAATACTTGAAAGGATGTAGATAAAATAAAATACAGTAGTGTCACATAACGGAGAAGGCAATGGCACCCCACTCCAGTACTCTTACCTGGAAAACCCCGTGGGCGGAGGAGCCTGGCGGGCTGCAGTCCATGGGGTCACGAAGAGTCGGACACGACTGAGCGACTTCACTTTCACTTTTCACTTTCATGCATTGGAGAAGGAAATGGCAACCCACTCCAGTGTTCTTGCCTGGAGAATCCCAGGGACGGGGGAGCCTGGTGGGCTGCCGTCTATGGGGTCGCACAGAGTCGGACACGACTGGAGCTACGCAGCAGCAGCAGCAGTGTCACATAAAAATCACTTTCAAATATTTGAAGGGCTGCCATATTGGTCCAACAAAGTCCAATAAAATACACTTATTTTATATGGCTTGAAAAATGCAGAACTAAAACTAGCAAGTAGGCGTACAAGGGAGAAGATCATAAGTCATTAAGAAATCAGAGTAATTCAAAACGTAATGAGTTGCCTTATGATACATACTAAGCTCCCCTTTACTAAAAATGCCCAAGCGAAGGATGCAAGGGATGGTACAAACTACACAGGAGATTTCTAAACATGGAGGGAGGTTAGTTATATGATTTCTGAGGTCCCATCCAATTATATGATGCTAGGATTCTGTTTGATATAACCACAAAATAAGGAATGTGTTTCCCATCCCAGCCTGCTTCTCTAGAACCCTCTCTCCTTCTCTATGTTTTCAACGCTTCTTTGTTCTTTTTCTTAGCATGTTGACAAATTCTTTCTTGCTGGATGACTATTAAAAGTAATGAATTTAATTAAAAATAAATGATTTCCTGATTGTTTGCTTAACTTAAAAATATACTATTTCCTGATTAAGTTTACTTAACTAAAGCTCTTTTCTCTTAGAAAATACCTTAACCTCATAGTTGAATCTAATTTTCCTCACAGTTAGTCTTAGTCCTAGTGAAACAGTTATTAGTCACCTTGCTCTTTACAAAACACAACAAAACATAAGTAATATATATGCATAGTTTTGTGCTATTAATATAAATAAATATATATACAGAATTTTGTGCTAATATCAGATGTGAACTTGTACTATGTTCTAGTAAAAAATAAATAGCAAATATTGACTGTGCAAATACTTAAAAGTTTCACATTTTCTTAGGGAAAATTTGATTGTTGTTTAATTATAGCAAACAGAACCAAGTATTAAATCCACTGGCTCCATAAATCACGACTCCCCTCAGGTAACATGTTTTTTCAAGCCAATAAATCAGTAACAGTCCCTCACTTCTGACAATCATTTAACCAGGAACTGACTCACCCCATAAATATATTTCAGAGTGCCAACCAATGAACAAATAAATATGCTGCTACAGATGAGGTCAGCCCACTTACGTCTGGGAAAGTACACCAAACTCTGAACTTCATGCTTTCTCAAAAACCAAAAGATATACTTACTAGGTTCCTCGTGTCCAAACTCTACTTGTCCCTCAGATCTGCTTCTAGGTAAGTCAGTCTCAACAATAATCTGAATTTGACTGGTTGCACTGAGGTCTCGCTGCTTCTATAATTTCTAATCAAGTATGTTTTTGTATAAAGTCATTAGATCTCAGTCTTTGTGTAAAGGAATTAGAAATATTCATTTACAGGTGCACATTTTGGTAAATAATTATACCAGGGCCTTTGTATAAGGTCATTAGACATTTTATCTGAAAGGTGTGTGGTGTGTGTATCCTCAGTTGCTCAGTCGTGTCTGACTCTTTGTGATCCCATGAACTTGTAGCCCGTCAAGGCTTCTCTGTCCATGGAATTAACTATTAAGTCATCAGACATAGGTCTTGCATACGTTCATTAGACTCTTTTTTTGCGGGGAGGCATACCTTTTGATAACTGTGTTTTCTATGAAACTACTATTCCCCTGCTTCTCACCTTGCTTTTGCTTTTGTTTATCACTATTATCAAGTTTATTTTACATGTTTTTGCTTTGTATTGAAATGCCTTGTTTCTGATATACAAATAAAGAAGGGTTCCATGTGGAATGGCCCAATAAGTCACCATCAATCCAAGCTGATCCTTGGGGACAATAGTTGGAACTCCATTAAACTAGTGACCAATTGAGGGAAAGGTAAATGATCAAACTTGGCTTTGGGTTCCCTTCAAAGCTTTCATGGGAGTACTCTTTGTTCACCAAGGTGTGAAAGAAGGTCATTTTTTAGTCTATATTCTGGGTGGAAACTTGTCAGGTGGCATGCATGGCCCCTTCCTAACTTTTGCTTAGAAAAGGGATCCAAGATACCCATTCAGAGGCATGCATCCTTACTAAATAGCCTTTCTTGGGTTCTTCTACATCAAATCTGCAAACTTCTCTTGGAAGAATTCCTGCTTTCTTGTTGCGCTATAATCCTTACTCTTGTATTTACTTTGATAAAGGGCAAAAATTTTGAGTTTAGAATAACAATAGTCAGCATGGTACTTTTGACATATCAAAATCAATAAATTAATTCATTTTAGAGGAACACCTAAATAAATCAGTACATTTGAGAGGAACTCCAGGAATTTAAAGAGTCAGTAGTTTGCTTTGATTAGTATGCTGGGGACAAAAGAACAAAAATTCCAAGCCAGCATGGTCTCTTTCAAAGACTCTAATATTTTCTGAAAGCAACCTTATTTCATTTCTCTCTCTTCCACTCACCTTTCCCTGACCTTCTATAGGAGCCCTTTTTTCAGAGCTTTATTTGAAAAAGAAACAATTACATTGTAAATTTGCTAAGCCAGAAGGCAGTCTTAAAGAACTTAAATTTAAAACCCTGGTCTGGAGCCATATTAAGAGTTAAAATTAAGGATTTTCCTAAATCTTAGCAAGCCATATAAAAATTTTTTACATAACTTAGGATTTTATTGGGTACTTGTTGTTCTGGACTAGATCTTTACCAACTAGTTCAGTAAATTGTTAATCCTTCAGCTGGAGAAAAATATTTAAAAATAGCAGGGTTAAGAAAGGAAAAATTTAAATAATTCAACTGTGTAAAATGAAAAAAGAAAGTGCCTTAAGAAGGCAAGAAAAAAGTAGAAAATATAGCACAAAAGACAATTCCAAAAGCCTTTCTTTTAAAGATATAGTGGACAAAAATTAAAAATAATAAACTGAAAATGAAAACAGACTTCAGGAAATTTTCAAAGAGCATTCTGGAATAGACCCAACAGTTGGAATAAAAGGAGACTTGTCTTTTTCATAGTTTTTTTTTTTTTTTATGAGATCAAATATGAATTAGGAAATTTAATGAGAAAAAAAAAAATTGAAATCCAAACCTGGCAGTTTAGAAAATACCCAGTATGTGACCAGACGGTTTCAGAGAGCCTTAGAATGTAAGTAAGCTAGAAATCAATAGAACTTAATGGTTCTCCAGATAAAACAACTGGCTCCTGAAAGAAAAATAAGATTAAAAAGTCCTCCATCCTTTAAGAATTGGGAGCCTGTAGATAATGATACATGCAGATATTGAAGGAGTAGAAGGGTCTTCAGAAGAACCAATGATCCTTTTTGACTAAGAAACAGATGACTATCCAAAACCTGCCCAGTGACGCTACTACAAGGAAGACATTAGAACCCAACAATTCCAGTCCTTCCTAACTGATGTCCCCAAGTCACAGAGAGATCAGAGTGCAACAACCCTTGTCAATTATACTCCTCACCAGGGCAGTTCAGGTCACAACCAGTTTCCAAACCAATGCCTGGCAATAGGCAGATGTTCATTAAATATTTGTTGAATAGAGAATACATACATGGATGAAGAAAGTAAATTTTTGTGCACACATTGTTGCCCGTGCCTTAGTCCGAAAGAATGGAAACCTCTGAACTGGGATACGCCTCTCCGTCTGGCTGGCGGGAATCAGGCTGGAATCACTGCCCCTGCTCCTGGAGTCCCCAGGCCCTGGGCACCCTGTCTGCCCTCTGCCGTCTACGCCGCACTCCCTCTGATGTGGTCACCACAGTGGTCTGTGAGTCATCCCGATGATTCCTAAGGAGCTGCTAATTAAGAAGCATGGAGGCGCACAGCCTCTCAGAGTACACTAGACGGCTGGTCTCTCATGGTGGGAAAGGAAAATCTGCCCAAACCCAGTTCTTGTTTTGGTCCTGTCCCCCGAGGCAAAGCCAGGAATCAGAGAGAGCGCTCGCTAAGGGTGGGACAGGGGTTCTGCCTGGCGTGCCTCTGGCATGTTTTAGAGCTAGCAGTAATAACGGACAGGTCTCCAGGGCAACCACTGCCAGGACCACTTCCAAGCATTCCCACCATGGGTGGCCATGGGGGTCCTCTGTCCTTTGGGGAGCCCTCATGCCCAATGCCCAGGATTGGCCCCTCTGGCTCACCTTTGGGGTTTGGCTCCTGGCTGCAAGCTCAGTCCTAGCTTAAGGGCCTTCTTCCTTGGCCCGCGTTTCACCTTCTCGTATCAGGTGGCAGACTAGCTGGTTCCAGTCCCGATTCAGGTCTTCTGACTCCTCCCAGAAACCAACCAACTTCTGAGCAGGAAATCCTGCCCCTCCCCAAAGAGTGGGAAACCGCAGAGGAAGAAAGAGATGAAGCAGAAGGGAAGGCAGAGGAGGAGGAAGAGGGAGAAAAAGAAGCAAAAGGAAAAACGAGATCAATAAAAAGAAGCCAAATTTGGTTGAAACCCCAAGGTAAGACTTTTTTTTAAATCACAATAATAGACAATAGCATCACCATTTGTGTCAGGGCCTAGTCCATAGTAGGTCCTCAAAAAACTGCTGTTGAAATAATGCATCTATTTGGGATAAACCGGAGGGCTGGGCTGAAAGAGACTTCAATGTCAAATGCAGGTCAAAAACAGATAACAAAAAACCCTAAAGAAATGCCCGATGAGCTTTGCAATGTGCAGGAGGGAAGATGTGATAAAACACAGATGGAACCAGATGTCTGTTACTGGCACCGAGTACATTCTGATCATTTCGGGACAGAAAGTTAAGTTGGAACGAAAAGTTGCAAAAATAGTTTTTAAAAAAGTTTGCATGTTCTGTTGAAATCAGACAAAGATTGCAGGTTGTGTTTTTATAAACTGGCTTTAAAGCAATGACAGCACAAACACTCAGCTGTATCTTGGGAACTGCTAACAGTGCTAATATCTGCTTTTTGCATCCAGTTGTCAGCTAGTTCAACATTTTTAATATTGAGATCCAGAGCTTTGAAGAAGGCATGTTTTATCTCAAGGAAACTTGTTCAAAGGACTAAGGGAGACGTGAAGTGATCAATCAAAATTCTTTCTGTGCTGTTCATCTATTCCTTAATCCCAGTCCAGCCTGCTGCTCGGGATACTGATCTTCTGAACCTTACAAGCATCTGATCAGACAGAATTGAAACGCCCTGGTTTCAGGTCCACTAGTGAAAACCTAACAGGAGCAGGAAATAGAATTCCCCACCCTCCACACCCCCATTTACCCAAATCCTCCCTTGCCATCAACAGACAGTACCATCCAGAAGGTTCCAGTCAGTTGAGGGGATTAAAAACTGCTAAACCTATGCTTTGGAGAAGGCAATGGCAACCCACTCCAGTGTTCCTGCCTGCAGAATCCCAGGGACGGGGGAGCCTGGTGGGCTGCCGTCTATGGGGTCGCACAGAGTCGGACACAACTGAAGCGCCTTGGAGGCAGCAGCAGCAGCAAACCCATGCTTTGGGAAGTGCTTATAGACGATGCTGGTGTGTTTCCACAACAGTTGGCTTTGAAGAGTCCTGCTCCCCCAAATTTTCCAACAGAGCTTACCAGTTCAAGGAGACATACTTGAATTTTTTTTTCTTTTAGTGCCAGTATTTTTCTTTGGGTTCTGTGTGAGTAAATCACAGTCAGAAGCTGAAAGAGGGGCGGGAGAAGTGAGGAAAGATGGAAGAATCTCGCTTCTGCTTGCTTGCCAAAATTTGAAAGGAATTGCCTTTCCCTCTTATGTATGATATGAAAATAAAATCCAAAAATCCTAGCTCTTTCTTGATACTAATTTCAGTAGAGCTAAAAAGCTCCATGCATCCAGTTTCCAGGCTGGAACAAATCTTAAAGGTAATCTAATTTAATTCCTCTTGTTTGCCAGGTGAGGGAACTGAAGCCAGACAGGGGCAGGGCCTTCTCCAAGGTCACATATATGTCAGTGGAGGAGAGGGAGACTGGAACTCAATTATCTTGGCTCCACCCAGGAGCCTTGCAAGAAACTTCACAAAGAAGTGCCCCAAACATCCAAGAATTTATAAACACAGCATCTTCTGATTAAATAAAATAAAATAAAATATTCCGTTAAAAGATGCTTAAGTAATCCTTATCTGGCAGAAACAGAAAGAGGGGAAAGATTTTAATAGTTAAAGCTAATAGTTAAGCTTTTCTAGAATCTGTTTTACAACTGTTAGGAAACTGGAGCGAGTAGAAGGGTTAAAGGCAAGTTTGTCATGCAAGAGCTAGAATACTTTACAATCCTACTATTGAGCCAGCATTTTACATATCTTATCTCTTTATATAATCACATGGTATCATCCTTTTATTAATATAGTTTCTTTTAATTTGCTCAAATTCACGGAGAGAAGACGAAATGATGGTTTTTGCAGCTTTCACTACTAGTCTCAGCATCATGCTAATGTGAATATTTATAGTTCAGTGACTCAGGCCTCTCCCCAGCGTGGACCCCTGCTTCAGCCACTTCAATCTACTTGAGGTCGCTCTGACATCTCAAGCTATCTCTAGACTCCTTACCTAAACACAGACAGTTCCCTCTACTGGGTACAGCCTTCCCCCAATTTCTTCATCTCCATAACTTGTACTCATTCTTCAAAACTTAGCCCCAGGATCACTTCCTCCCAGAAAGCTTTCCCACTGCCTTGGCCTGACTTGGCCACCCTACTCTGTTCCCTGTTAGCACCCTATACACATTGTTATTACACAGTTGTGAGCTTAGATTTACCACTGTACTACAGCGGCGCTATTATTATGATACTGTGAGCTTTGACTTACTTGCCTACCCTCCTTATACTTAACTACCATCTCCTTGAAGGAAGACACCAGAACATTGCTCAGCTTGTACATTCCTGGCACCAACCACATTGGACATTTACTAGTGCTCAATAAATATCTGGGGAAAATGGATGAGTGAACAAATGAAAGATTCCCCCTTCTTTTCTCCCATTCAAATGACTTAATAAATTAAGTCTCCCTCCCACAGTCTTGATTTCTGGGTATCTTGGGAGGAACAGAAGATGGTAGTACTATAGGCTTCTCAAAAAAGCCTGTCAGGCTACTCAAAAGAGCTTCCTAGGGTTAAACATTCCAGTGGAACAAACGTTTATTTCTCCTCCCTTACAAAGTACACCGATCACAGTAAAATAATGCACATGCTATAAGGGGCAAGGACAAAAGAGAGCCAGCATGGACACAACAGATGAGAAATGCCAACACCCTTTCAGAGGATGGAAAGTGGATAGATGAGGGATAAGTGACTTAGCCAACTGGAGACTATTGAGGCCCAACAGCCTCTGGTAGGAGGGCAATGAGAAGCCACAGAGCCCAGAAGAATCTCAGGGATCAGGGCACCAGGAACCTCGATGCAGAGGAAGAGACGGGCCCTCCAAGAGGAAGGAAAGTTTATTTTCTGGGGAAATTGGCTAAAGAGTTGCCAGGCTCAGGGACATCAGACACAGCAAAAGGTGGGTTCAGGCACAGAGCTGGAAACAGAGGATGAGAGGAAGCCTCCACACTGAAAGATGAGATTGCCCAGCTCCTTATCCTGACTTAGCTCCCAAAACACACACAGCCCAACTTATACACCTCTTCGTTCTCCTTACTCCGGCCCACTGTAGGCAGAGGAATGAAGCATTCCTCCTTGGAGAAACTATACAACCAAAGGGAGAAAAGATTATACATACTGATATTTGAGGGTCAGAAGAAATTACTAACAATAGCCCTTGACAATATTGATAGCCCCTCAGAGATAAAAGAAGACAGTGCGTCCATCAATGAAGATCAAGCAGTCAGCATTTTGTTTTTTGTTTTTTCTAAAAAAAAGAGCAGTCACGAACAGACAGGAGCTTTGTAAAATAATAATATAACTGGAAATTTAAAAATTAAAATGAAACACTGTAAAATAATAATATAACTGGAAATTTAAAAATTAAAATGAAATTAAGATAAAACTGACAAAATCTCCCAGAAAGTAGGACAGAAAGGTTAAGAGATGAAAATTAGGACAAAAACAATAAGAAATTTACAAGATCCAATTCATCCAGAAGCTCTGACATCTTCTAATAAGAAGTTCAAAAAGAGAACACAGAGAAAATGGAGGGGAATGTATTAACCAGAAAGATAATTTCTCCAAAATTTCCCATAATGAAAGATTTGAATTTCCATATTGAAAGGACCCAGTGGGTGTTCAACACAATGAACCAAAACAAAACACAAAACTGTCTCCTCAAAGCACATAATTAGGAATGTTAGAACACCAGGGGGAATAAAAGGATCCCAAAAGTTCTAGAGAGAAGAAGAACAGCTCACGAAGCCAGATCAGGAGTTCAAACAGCAACTGAACTCCTCAGTATCCACACTGGGAGCTAGAAACTGAAAGGCAACGCAGCAATGTCTTCCAGTTTAGGAGGAAAATAATCCCCAATTTATAAATCCTTCCTCAGCCAAACAATGAATCAGGAAGAAGGTAAAGTAAGGATGCTGGCAGAGCCGACATCCTGGCCTGTACGTGACCAGGGTCTGGTGGAGCAGAGCCCATGCAAAAGTGTTCGATGTGAAATAGCGCCCCACACTCAGGCCCCTCTTATTCATGAGGAAGCAAGCCAAGGAGAGCTGGGGTGGCCAGGTGGATGCTAAAGGGAGGTCCCAGTTACCAGCCTATCAAGCTCCTAGTCTGGATTGGAACAGGAAGACCCGGGGTTCCAAAACGAATGTCTCCAAGGGAAAAAAATATATAGATTATCCAATTAATATGACCAATTTATTTGAGCTGTATTGCTTTTACCAGAGGATTTGGAGAACATGACAACGAGTAAGCAAACAAACAAAAACGAGACGATTATTAACTCCCGGGGGTGGCGGGGAGTAGAAGAAAACAAAAAAATGCAATCAGAGTACATCAAATTGTTGAGCTGCAAAAAATCAGTCATAATAATATGAACACTGACTAATGATTTAATTAAAATTGTGACTTAATAGTGTTAGGAACCTAGCTGGAAGGGAATGAGTATCTGTGTGTGTTGTAAAATAAAATGGCAAGTCCTAATATTCCTTAGTGGGAAATCAATAAATAATTTCTAACATTACAAAATCAAGAATGGCAGTAAATGTTTTAAAATATGGAGTTAATCAGAGGAAAGAAATAAGATTTTAAAATGTGGTTGCCCTTGAAAGGGACCTGGGCATGGGGAAGGGAGAAGCAAGGGTTGCTGTTAGCATTATAAGACTTTTGATATCATGTGACTTTGTAAACACTGTTCCTGTGTTATATTAATGAACACAAAAATTACTTGGAAAGGAAAGAAGGGAGAGAGGGGAGAAAAAGAAGGAAAGAAAGAAAGGAAACGACTCAGTCATAACAGCATTCATGGATTACATTCTATTACCACTCAACATGTTGATGGCTGGAGCCATTAAATTCAGTCTCAAACAAGCTCTGCTTGAAGTATTTACCTAACTACCCAGAGGAGTTTGCCAGTTTGTTTGTCTAAAGGCTATTTCAGAATCACCTGGGCACTTTGCAAAAATACAGATTCCTGGGTCCCACCCTTGATGGCTCCCATTTAACATGCCTTGGTGGGACCTGGGAATCTGCCCTTAGCTCCCCCAGATGATTCAACTGCACAATAAGTTTTAGGAATCACTGGACTAAAGCAGAAACTGTGAGCGCGTGGTGGTTGGGGGGGGGGGGCGGTTATGTGATTTTTGTGTGTGTAACTGTTTCTATGAATATGTTGGTGTACTGTGAGTCCGTCTGACTTCCTCCCTCCTTCCCTCTTTCAATCTTCTCTTATCTTAACCCATAAACCCCTCTGGACTGCAGGAAACATGAGAGAGACCTCATTCCTGAGATTTTAAACCCCAGGAGTCTGTGCTTCCCGGGAGGCACAGTGGTAAAGAATCCACGTGCCAGTGCAGGAGACTTGGGTTCGATACCTGAAGGGGGAAGATGCCTAGTAGTAGGAAATGGCAACCCGCTGCAGTATTCTTGCCTGGGCAATCCCATGCTCAGACGAGCCTGGGCGATGGTCCATGGGGTCAGCATGCACATACGCGTTCAGTCCGTGCTTTTTCTCCCAGCCCTGGGGCTCCCTCTGCTGGCAGAAACCTGTCAAAATGTCCTAAACCGAGACATTCTCCCTCCGTTGCTATAAGGAAGGCCCTCTTCCCAGGCTGTTTCCAAGCCCTCAAACTTCATGAACGTCCCATCAGACAGAAAAGGAAAAATCCAACCAACCTGGCAAAGACATCTCCTGCCTTACAGGTATGACTGTACACAGACCAGGAACAGAGCAGGGGGAGGCAGAAATGAGAATAAAAGTTAAATATTTTGTGGCCAAACGTGAGGGAAAGGAGACCTTAAGGGATTCAACTTCCCACCTTCTTCCTCTCCTACCCTCCAACAGAGATGGACAGATGGAGAAGTCAGATCCATCTGCCTCTCAAAAATAAAAACTTGAAGGAAGGAAACACATTAGGCTAAAAAGCTCGCTGAATTTGGAAGGAGACCGCAAGAGCTCGATATCCACACTCACCTTACTTCCTTGAGTCTCCACGTGCCCAGTCATGGGACCCTATAAATCTTGCCACTCCAGCGATTCTCTAGCCAGGGACTCTGTTGGATCTTTCCCGCAAGCTGAAAACATGCTCACCCCAGCACTGTGTCTGGGACAGAGAAAATACTCAAAAACATTTGAATGAAACCTTAGCTCACTGCTGTCCTAAAGATCAGAACCCTCCTTCAGATCTGCACATCCCCCAACCCAAGCTCCTCAAAAGCCCCTCTCCCCCACACTCACACTAAACTTGTTCTTCCCTCAAATACATCCCTCCTCAACCCATAGTGTTCCAGCCTCAGTGCCTTCAGAACCCTGACAGGCCTCCCGTTCAGTTCAGTTCAGTCGCTCAGTCTGTCCGACTCTTTGCGACCCCGTGGACTGCAGCATGCCAGGCCTCCCTGTCCATCACCAACTCCTGGAGCTTACTCAACTCATGTCCATCGAGCCAGGGATACCATCCAACCATCTCATCCCCTGCCATCCCCTTCTCCTCCTGCCCTCAATCTTTCCCAGCATCAGGGTCTTTTCAAATGAGTCAGTTCTTTGCATCAGGTGGCCAAAGTATTGGAGTTTCAGCTTCAGCATCAGTCCTCCCAATGAATATTCAGGACTGATTTCCTTTAGGATGGACTGGTTGGATCTCCTTGCAGTCCAAGGGACTCTCAAGAGTCTTCTCCAACACCACAGTTCAAAAGCATCAAATCTTCAGCACTCAGCTTTCTTTATAGTCCAACTCTCACATCTATACATGACTACTGGAAAAACCATAGGTTTGACTAGACGGACCTTTGTTGGCAAAGTAATGTCTCTGCTTTTTAATATGCAGTCTAGGTTGGTCAGCAATTCTTATATCCGGACCCAATGTATTTTTGTCACTTCTCATCCTCCTTGACCCCTCAGAAGCTTCCAAGCTGTGAACCTCTGGCACCTCATAGAGACCGCCCTCTGCCCACCCCAGCCCACCTCCCTGTTGCCTCGGGTCCCCCTGCTCCCTGTTTCTCCTTGCCCCTTTCTACCTGTTCTCCTCTCCTGTAACATCCCACTGTACCCTTTGCTCTCTAGATGGGGTGTCATCTACTATGGTTTTAACTTTAGTTTATATGATTTCATTCTCTCAAAGCAGTATATCTAGCCTAGACATTTCTCTTGACCTTCAAATACCTAACAAGCATCTTCATCTGTATGTATGAGTCAATTTCCATTAAACACTCAGAAAATGCTTTCTAGCATCTAACATGTACATGTGCTGTGCTAAGCACAGGAGATACACTGGCCTCTCAGACCTGCGTGTAATGGGAGAAAAAGACAAATGAGCAACTGTGACTACACAGTACTGGCAGTTGTGATAAGAGAAACAGCCGGTGCGTGGGGAGCACCTTACGTGTCCAAGAGAGGGTGACTTTGAAGGGGAGAAGACCCTGAAGGGTAAGAAGGAATAGGGGTAGGCATGGTGAGATGCTCCTGGGAAAGGATTTCAAAGCTTCTGAAGAACTTGCAAAGCTAATGAGTTTGAACTTTAAGACAATAAGGAGCCACTGAAGAAGAACTGGTTGCCTTAAAGCCCATGGGGCACTTCTACAGTTTTGGCAACACTCAGGTCTTAATTTGGATGGTAGGCCAATAGACCTTTGCTTTATTATTGCCCCATAAGTTATTTACGGCTTCTTCTATTCTTTTGTGCATATCAAATGTTTCACAAGCTTTTTTTTTTTTTTTAATATATCAATGGATTGGAGAAGGTGGGGTAGGCAGAGAGAAGAGTGAAGAGGCTGCTAAAGCAGAACATAGCAGTGACCCAAATTAGGAGCGTCATAGTGAGGGTGAAGACGGGAGAGTGGTTCTACAGATATCTAGGAGATAGAATCGACTGGGCTTGGTGAGAAATGGAATGTGGGGCGACGGAGAGGGAGGAGTAGAGAAGGATTTCCAAGGTTCTGAAGCATTAACTGGGGGGACGGTGAAGCCCTTGACTGAAACACATCACAAAGTCACTAGAGAACAGTTTGGCAGTTTCTTTGAAAGTTAAACATAAATTTACCACATAACCCAGCAACGCCACACAAAGACTTTGACGCCAATGCTCCTAGGAGCACTATTCATCATGGCCAAAGAGTGGAAATTCTAAATGTCTGTGAATCAGTGAATGGGTAAACAAAATGTAGTATATCCACACAATGGGAAAATGACTCAACAATAAAAAGGAACAAAGTACAGATACATGCTGTGAGAAGGATGCCAGGATGAGCCTCAAAACCACAAGTCAAAGAAGTCAGGCACAGAAGATCACATATCATCTGATTCCACTAGTATGAGAGACAGAAACTAGATTACTGGTTGGCCACGCCGGGGGAGAGGGACAGGAAGTAATTGTAAATGGGCAAGAGGAATCTTTGGGGGGGGGTGATGGGAATGGTTTATCATTTGATGATGGATAGTTTTGATAGTTTCCCAACTCTGCAAATTTGTTTAAAAAAAAAACAACAACATTGAATTGTACACTTACCATGAGATACTTTTCTGGTCTATAAATGGTACTTCCCAAAAGCTGTTTTAAAAAAAAAAAAAAATCAGGTCAGTTTGGGCATGCTGAGCTTGAGGTGTTTAGGAGGCATGAAGAGGGAAAGGTTGAGTAAACAGGTGGTTATGCGACCTGAAGCTTAGCATACAAGGCCGTACAGGAGAGAGAGATTTCTAATACACATCAACTTAAAGAAAGCGACTGGAATGGCAAGAATGAGGGGAAATGCCCAGAGAAGATAGAAAGAGGAGGACAGAATGAGGACAGAAGCAAAACCAACCCCAACATCCAAGGGATCCAGACCTCTAAAGAGCGCCTCCCGGTGGAGGAAGCAGGCAGAGAGGAAGGAAGAAAGCCCAGAGAATATACATGGACAGAATCCAAGGGGAGAAGAGGCTTGGGAGCAGGGGCAAAGCTCCTGAGCTGCAAGCCGCCAGGGGACACAGCCAGACCCAGCACCCCAACGGCACCAGGAGAGGGAAGTGTTGGTGGAGACAGTGAGGCTGGACTGACGAGCCCGAGGTGGGCAGGTGGACCAGAATGTTCAGCCTAAGCCTGGGAAGGATGAAAAGGCCAGCGAACAGGAAGGGTTCTGGGATGCAACCAGGGTGCAGAGGCTTCACGTCTGGAAGTAAATGCCGGAACCACCAATTCCAGTGGTTCGGGTAGATGGCCTTCAGGGGTGTGGTTCCTGTCAGCTTCTCTGGACAGATTTCTCCCCATGTAACCCCGCCCCTTGCAATTCAGTGACCCGGCCCAGTTTCCCAAACACCCCGTTCTCCTCCACAGCACCTTCTCTTTTCTCACACAGCAACCTCTGCGTCCCATTTCATTGACTGCCATGTCTGTCTCCTTCTAACCTTGGAAAGCATTTTGCTTTCTCATAGGTCACAGGACCTGCTCTATGGAACGCCCTAAATGAATATTAGTAGATTAAACCACTCAGCCGCCATGCAGCATGTACCCCTTTCCTCCTTTGCTACTGGCCCCGTTGGGGGCTGTCTGCGGCTGGGCGGCTGGGTCCCCCTGTGATGAAGGTACCTAAGGTGTTCTAACCTCCACTCTCAGTAGCTACTACGATCAAGGATACTTTGTCCATAATGTAAGGTACAATCTCCCAATGTCCCCAAAGTTCTGCCCACTTCTAGGACTGCCAGGAAAAAGCACGGAACACCCAGTTAAATCTGACTTTCAGATAAACCATGAATAATGTTTTAGCATAAGTATAATCCATGGAATAGTTGGAGATTATACAGATCCTAAAATAGGATGTGTTGCCTATCTTGCAATTCAAATTTGACTGGCTGGCCTGACTTTCTGTTTGCTAAATGTGGCAACCCTACTTCTCCCCAGAGGGAAGTGGCCTCCCTCTAACACTGCGGTCACTGGCACCCTAAGAAACCTGCCTGGCAGAGGGTCCTATGCCCACCTGAAAACCGGGCTGAACAACCAAGAGAAAACACGGGGTCCGAAACCGTGTGGCAGCTTTGCTGGTCGGTCCTCTCCACTGTGTGGGCCTCTCCCCCCGAGCCTTAGTGCTACCCATGTCTCACCAAACTTTCTGGGGAGTGATTTTTACAGTTACTCTGTGAGGCTACCGAGAGCTCCAGTGCGAGTTCGCATGCCGTGGGCCAGGGGAAAACTTGAAAAACTGCAAGTAAGACTTGTTTAGAATTGTCTCTGCCCTGCCCTCCCCGCCCCCCGCCCCCCAGCCAAGGGGAGGGAATCAAGCCAAACTCTGGGCCTCATCAGGGTTCCTGCTCTTTCCCAAGAGGCTCTCAGCTCTCCTAGGCAAACAGACATCAGTTACTCTGCCTCGCCAGTCCCCCTGCCACCCGACGACGTGTGACCAGCAGGGTCAAGACAGCACATGCAGGGCAGGTTATCCCATCTCTAGTTCATTTTCCTGCATCTGAGCTTCCATTAGTTGGAAAATATGAGTAAACCTGTCTGTTAGGAATAGTGTCCTGCAGAAGGGCTGACAAACAGAACTCTCCCTCTTGTTAGGTAGACTGGAGAGGGAGAAGAAGGGGATTGGGGGTGGGGAGGGCAGGAAGTCCATGTTATTAGACAAAATAATGTAAAATGATAGTTGTGCCGACAAAAAAATAATCAGCTGGCCTAAGAAAGAAAAGGAAAATTTTATTTGAGCCAAATTTGAGGATTATAAGCTGGGAAGAGCATCTCGAAAAGCTCTGAGAATTGTTCCACCTGTTAGAATTCAAGGCACAGTTATGTAAGTTTTCTGAGAGAGAGGCATTATATTGATGTACAGTGAATGATGCATTATTGATAGTTTACGTAAACCACATCTAAGCGCCATGAAAAAATGTTATCTTTAAGGAATTGTCCTCCTGACGCTGGGAGACTATGGCTCTTTGTGGCTAAGCAGGTATGTCTGTCGATGGGGGCGTTTTGGTCGATGCACAATGCAGATACACAATGCCTAGTGGGAGGAAAGAGGAAGCCAGAGGATGGAGAAGATTTTTTTTGTTTAAATTTTTCTCATCTTGCCATAAAAGATTAATTTCATTTCTCAGCTGCTTCCCTGGCTAGGAACAGATTTTGGCGGCCATGGCACGGACTTGCTGGGCTAAGTCGCTCCAGTCGTGTCCGGCTCTTGCGACCCCACGGACTGGAGCCTGCCAGGCTCCTCAGTCCATGGGATTTCTCCGGCAAGCATACTGGAGTGGGGTTGCCATTTCCTGATGGCACAGACCTAGCAGTTCTTAACAACAACAACAACAAAATGAGACCTGAGGAACCAGATCGGGGTGGGGAGCAGCGTGGGAGGACCGAGGGAAGGGGAGAAGTTTATGCGTCCTACAAGATTATGCTAAGATCCTTTCCTGTCTCAACCTGTTGGTGCTATTTTCCCAGGGAAGGCAGAACCTCCAAACAGAGAGGGTTCACCCACCTTTTACTCCAAGGTCTGCCCACTCACAGTTCCACTGGCAGGATGAGTTTTCAGAGGGAAGAGACTTCTTCCTTGACAAAGCTACCAAACAGTTCCAAAGGGTACTCCGTCCACGGCTGCCTCAGAAATGACAGGTGCTCCATTTGTGATCTTCATGTTATACCAGATGCTCAGGAATTGCCCTGTGGCTGCTCCTGACCTCTTTTCCCCTCCGTGTTTTTCTTGACCTCATTCATTTAGATGGGGGTAAGCAAGTCAGAGAGAATTCCTGGCTGGGCTCAGCCATGCACCTTCAGCTGAAAGCGACTCATTCTAGGTGGGTTTTTGACCATGCGCGGGTCATGCCGAGGGCATTTCACTGAAAGCCTGCTCTGAAATGTAGGTGGTCAATGCCTTACAAAGGAGGAGCAGCGTGAAGGAATGAACAGTTCAGGTTTGTTGCTATGGCAGTGAAAGAAACTTTACTTGATTTGTGAAAATCTAGTCCAAACAAGTGCTAGGTGAAACATTCGTATTTCCTTTTATCTTTTTTATTATTATTATCTGTTAGTTTTCAAATTGTTGAGCACCACAAAAGAGGATTACGGGGCAGGGGGTTGATCAGTTCTGGACAAAATGCTAAATCTCAGTGACTTTCCTAGATTAAATCAGGCTCCAGAAAGAGAGCAATGTTCTCTTTGCTGCAGTGCCTTGCAAACACTAAAACAGCAAAATTTTGCTGAATGCCTATTTTGGAGCAAAGTTAGAAGGAGATGAAGAGAGACAAAGATGAAAAAGACATAGTCCATGGCCTCCAGGAGTTAACAAGCTAATGAGAGAACCAGCCATGTAACTATAAACATACAGTGGATCCAAGTAATGGGATCATGTAATGGGATCCAAGTGTGGTCCCCATGGGTCCCTGAGACCCTCTTGGAAGTTTGAAAGGCCAAAACTGTTTTCATAATCATATTAAAACCTTATTCCTCCTCTTTCCTTCTTTTTCTCAGTTGAGTTTCCCTAGCCCACAAGATGTGTAATAATACAAAGCTTAACATATGGATGCTTCTGTATTCTTGAGTTAAAACAAGAAATTCTCAGTTTTAATTTCTAATACATCTATATCAATAGATAAACCCACATATGTAAAAATTCTTTGAGAGCCTTGATGATTTTTAAGATTGTTAAGAGGATCCTTAGAAGATGGAGTCAAGATGGTGGAACAGAAGGAAGCGGAGTCCGTGTCTCCTCACAACGGGGACACCTACTAGGCACTGGGACCACGGATACCTAAGGGGATGGGAGGGACCCCCATGTGAACTAGTGGGACGAGAGGGGTTGGGAAGAAAAGAAGTAGAGGTGGGGTGGGACCGGGGCCTCTGAGGAGTGGCGGAGGGAGATGAGAAGTCCCCACAATCGGAGTGGCCCCCTGACAACAAGGGGCTCGGTGTTGGTAGGGAAAGGACCTTCAGGGGGTGGGAGGAGCAGAAGGCAACTTGACCAGCACGTTCCCTGCCTCCTTGGGCCCCAAGGAGCCCACTGGGGTCCCAGCCTGAACCGCTCTTCTCCAAGGCCCTCTCCAGCGGTGCTGAGCCTAAAGCCCATCCCCCCGCCCCAGGAGCTTTCCTAACAGTGCTGGCCCCGAGCCCAGCCCTCACCCCACCTAAGACCCGCCCCCACCTAAGACCCGCCCCCCCAACCCCCACAGCCAAGGCCTTCTCCTTTGGGGTATTTTTAAATTTATAGCTGTCGTGGTGGTGGTCGTGGTGTTTCACCTTATTGTTGTTTCATTTATATTTTTATTTTTCTCTAAAGAATGTATTTTTTTTATTTTTCTAATTTTATTTTTTCTTCTTTGTTATTGTTTTGTGTCTGTGTGTGTGTGTGTGTTTCTGCAATGCTGAGCAGCTTGCAGAATCTTGGTTCCCAGGCCAGGGACGAGGCCTGATCTCCTATGGTGGGAGTGTCAAGTCCAAATTGTTAGACTAACAGGGAACCTCAGATCCCAGGAAATATTCATCAGTGTGAGGTATCCCGGAAGTCCTCATCTCAACACCAAGACCTGGCTCTGTCCAACTGCATGCAACTCCAGGGCTGGATGCCTCAGACCAGACCACCAGTACAAGAGGAACACCCTGTCCCCCCCATCAAAAAAAAAATGAGATGACAAAAATCTGTGTTACAGACAAAGAAACAAGGTAAAAACCTATAAAACCAAGTAAATGAAAAGGAAATAGGCAACATACCTGAAAAAGAATTTAGAGTAATGATAGTAAAGATGATTCAAAATCTCAGAATGGAGGCACTGAGAAAATACGAGAAGTATTTAACAAGGACCTAGAAGATCTAAAGAACAAACAATGATGAATAACACAGTAACTGAAATTTAAAAATACACTAAAAGTAATCAATAGCAAAATAACTGAAGCAGAAGAACAGATAAGTGAGCTGGAAATGAGAGGATGGAAAGATACTCCATGCAAATAGAAATCAAAAGAAAGCTGGAGTAGCAATACTCATATCAAATAAAATAGACTTCAAAAGAAAGACTGCTACAAGAGGTATGGAAAGACACTACATAATGATCAAGGCGTTCATCTGTTGACTTTTTTAACAAATGCACAATTTGAGAGTTGGGAGTCAAGTTTTATTTGGGGCAAAATGAGGACCATAACCCAGGAGACAGCACCTCAGATAGCTCTGAGAAACTGCTCCAAAAAATTAGGGTGAAAGGTGAGTACATATGTGATTTTGAGGAAGGGGGAGTGCATGCAATCTCATGAAGGTCACTGCTAGTCACAAGCAGCAGATATCACCATGAAGAATTTCCATGCTTTTCTAGATAATGAGGAGATATGAGAATTGGAGTACCTGTTTCTGCTCCCCAACCTGAACTCTTTTCAGGAGGTGTTGAAAATCAGGTGTTCAGCTGAAGCATCTTGTATAGAGGTAGATGGCAAGTGCCAATTTGTAGTTGACACATCCAAGAAGAAATTAACAATTATAAATATTTAAGCACTCACATAGGAGCACCTCAATACATAAGGTGAATATTAACAGCTATAAAAGGGGAGATCAACACTAACACAGTAATAGTGGGCTAAAAGTGCATTTTAACACTGCACTTACACTAATGGACAGATCATCCAGACAGAAATAAATAAGGAAACCCAAGCTGTAAAGGACACAGTAGACCAGCCAGACTTAATTGATATTTATAAGACATTTCACCCGAAAGCAGAAGAATACACTTTCTTCTGAAGTGCACACAGAAAATTTTCCAGGATAGATCACATCTTGGATCACAAATCAAACTTTGGAAAATTTTTAAAAATTGAAATAATAACAAGCATCTTTTCCAACCACAATGCTATTAGATTAGAAAGCAATCACGGGGTGGGGTGGGGGGTGGGAAGTGTGAAAAAACACAAACATGTGGAAACTAAGCAGTGCACTGATGAATAATCAAGAGATTATTGAAGAAATCAAAAGGAGTTTTTAAAAATACACAGAAATAAATGACAACAAAAACACAATGATCCAAAACCTATGAGACAGCAAAAGCAGTTATAGCAGGGAAGTATATAGCAATTCAATCTCACCTCAAGAAACAAACAAAAAAAACTCTCAAATACACAATCTAACCTTACACATAAAGCAACTAGAAAAAGAAGAAAAACCAAAACCCAAAGTCAGTAGAAGAATTCATAAAGATCAGAGAGGAAATAAATGAGATAGAAATAAATAAAACAATAGCAAAGATCAATAAAACTAAAAGTTGGTTCTCTTAAGAAGATAAACAAAATTGATAAGCCTTAACCAGAAGTATCAAGGAAAAAAGAGAGAGGACTCAAATCAGTAAAATTAGAAATGAAAAAGGAGAAATTACAACTGACACTAGAGAAATACAAGGGATCGTAAGAGACTACAATAAGTACCCATATGACAATGAAATGGACAATCTGGAAAAAAATGGGCAAATTCTTGGAAAGCTACAACTTTCAAAGACTGAACCAGGAAAAATTAGAAAATATAAATGAATCAAAAGTAATGAAATTAAAACTGTAATTTAAAATCTTTCAACAAACAAAAGTCCAGGACCCAGTGGTTTCTCAGGTGAATTCTATCAAACATTTAGAGAAGAGTAAATACTTCTCAAACGCTTCCAAAAAATTGCAGAGGGAGGAACACTCCCAAACTGGTTCTACAAGGCCACTATCACTCTGATATTAAAACCAGACAAAGATATCACTCAAAAAAAGTATAGATCAATATCACTGATGAATACAGATGCAAAATTCCTCAACAAAATATTAGCAATCCTAATCCAATAATACAGTAGAAGAATCATACATCATGATCAAATGGAATTTATCCCATGGATTCAAGAATTTTTCAATATATTCAGATCAATCAGTGTGATACACCATATTAACAAATTGAAGAATAAAAACCTATGATCATCTCAATAGATGCAGAAAAAGCTTTTGACAAAACTCAACACCCATTTATAATTTAAAAAAGAAAAAAAGAAAAAGCTCTCCAGAAAGTAGGCATAGAGGGAAATTATTTCAACATAATAAAGATCATACATAACAAACCCACAGCAAACATCATTCTCAATGGTGAAAAACTGAAAGCATTTTCTCTAAGATCAGGAACAAGAAAACAATGACCACTCTCATCACTATTTTTCAACATAGTTTTAGAAGTCCTAGCCATGGTGATCAGAGAAGAAAAAGAATAAAAGAAATCCAAATTGGAAAAGAAGTAAAACTGTCACTGTTTGCAGATGACATGATTCCGTACATAGAAAAATCTTAAAGATGCCACCAGAAAACTACTAAAGCTAGTTAATGAATTTAGTAAAGTTTCAGGATACAAATTAATGCACAGAAATCTCTTGCATTCTTATACACTAAAATAATGAAAGATCAGAAAGAGAAATTAAGGAAACAATCCCATTTACCATCTCAACAAAAAGAATAAAATACCTAGGAATTAACCTACCTAAAGAGGCAAAAGACCTGTACTCATAAAACTATAAAACACTGATGAAAGAAATCAAAGATAACACAAACAGATGGGGAGATACACCAAGTTCTTAGATGGGAAGAACCAGTATTGTCAAAATGACTATACTACCCAAAGCAATCTACAGACTCAATGCAATCTCTATCAAATTACCAATGGCATTTTTCACAGAATCACAGCAAAAAATTTTACAATTTATATGGAAACACAAAAGACCCCAAATTGCCCAAGCAACCTTGAGAAATAAAAATGAAGCTGGAGGCATCAGTATCCCCAACTTCAGACTATACTACAAAGCTACAGTAATCAAGACAGTGTGGTATTGGCACAAAAACAGAAATATAGATCCATGGGACAGGATAGAAATCCCAGAGATAAACCCAAACACCTCTGGTCACCTAATCTAGGACAAAGGAACCAAGAATATACAGTGGAGAAAAGACACTCTCTTCATAAGTGGTGCTGGGAAAAGTGGACAACTAAATGTAAAAGAGTGAAATTAGAATGCTCCTTAACACCATACACAAAAATAAACTCAAAACGGATTAAAGACCCACATATAAGGCTGGACACTATAAAACTCTTAGAGGAAACATGGGCAGAACACTGTTTGACACAAACCACAGCAAGATCTTTTTTAATCCACCTCCTAGAGTAATGAAAATAAAAACAAAAATAAACAAATAGGACCTAATTATATTGAAAAGCCTTTTCACAGCAAAGGAAACCATAAACAAGATGAAAAGACAACCCTCAGAATGGGAGAAAACATTTGCAAATGAATCAACAGATAAAGGATTAATCTCCAAAATACACAAACAACTCAAGCAGTTCAATATCAAAAAAATGAACAATCCAATCAAAAAATGGGGGGGAGATCTAAATAGATATTTCTCCAAAGAAGACATACAGATGGCCAAGAGGCACATGAAAAGATGCTCAGTGTTACTAATTATTAGAGAAATACAAATCAAAACTACAATGAGCTACCACCTCACACCAGTCAGAATGACCACCATCAAAATTATGTACAAACAATAAATGCTGGAGAGGGTGTGAAGAAAAGGAACCCTCTTATACTGTCGGTAGGAATGTAAACTGATATCGCCACTATGGGGAACAGTATGGAGGTTCCTTAAAAAACTAAAAATGCAGCTACCATATTACCCAGCAATACCATTACTGGGCATATACCCTGAGAAAACCATAATTCAAAAAGACACATATACCCCAGTGTTCATAGAAGCACTATTTACAATAGCCAGGACATGGAAACGATGTTAAGTGTCCATCCACAGAGGAATGGATAGAGAAGATGCATTACGTATATATTGTGGAATATTACTCTATCATAAAAAGGAACAAAACTGGTAGAGATGTGGATGGACATAGAGTCTGTCATACAGAGTGAAGTAAATCAGAGAAAAAAGAATAAATGTATATTAATACATGTATGTGGAATCTAGAAAAATAGTACAGATGAACCTCATTCCAGGGAAGGAATAGAGTTGCAAGCACAGAGAATGTACATGTGCACGCAGAGGGAGAAGGGGAGGATGAGATGTGTTGGGAGATTAGGTGTGACATAAATACACCAGCATGTGTAAAAGAGATGGCTGGTGGGAACCGGCGGTATAGACAGGGAGCTCAGCTCAGGGCTCTGTGATGACCTGAAAGGGTGCAGAGGAGGTGGTGGGAGGCAGGTCCAAGAGGGAGGGGATGTATGTATACATAGAGTCGATTCACTTCATTGTACAGCATCAACTAACAAAATATTGTAAAGCAACTGCCTGGAGAAGGAAATGGCAACCCACTCCAGTTTTCTTGCCTGGGGAATCCCATGGACAGAGGAGCCTGGTGGGCTACAGTTCCTGGGGTGACAGAGTTAGATATGACTAAGCACAAGCTACTTTTAGAGGAGATAAGATATCTCTTAATGAAGGAAAAATACTTAAAGAGAAAGTTAAGTGTATTCTGTCATGTGACAGGAAGAATAAATTGAAATGAGCAAAACAGGAAAAACTGAAAGTACATCAGAGGTCTCCAAAAGAAAGGAAAGGATCTCTTGATCATAAAAGTGACAATGCTAAAGTTTTGAATAATTGTTTTGCACAGATCAATCATGTGCAGATCAGTTCTGAAACTGAAGCCAAAAAAAGAAAATAAATTGTACTTTCTGAATTAAATAATGGAGGGGCAGAGGATCACCAAAGATGAGAAAGTGGAAGAAAAAAATATATACTATTAATTATCTATTGTGACATAATAAATAACTCTGAAAGTTAAAAAAAAAAAAAAAAAAAAATATTGTAAAGCAACTGTACTACGATAAAAAAAAAAAAAGATCCTTAGACCAAAACTTTTAAAAACTGCTAAGACTTAAAGTCATCAACCATTATGTAGTGTCCTCATTTTCATCAATGCATTTTACTGATGAGAAATTATTTCATCAGGGACTTTCCTGGCAGTCCAGAGGTTAAGATTCCACACTTCATTGGTTCCATCTTTGGTCGGGGAACTAAGATTCCACATGCCACGGGCTGTGACCAAGAAAAGAAATATGTATATGTATACATATGTGTGTGTGTATCTTATAGTTCTGACACTATGTAATGTAATTTTCCAGTTGAATTTTTAAAATATTTTTTCTATTTTGTTCTCCATGAACTATCTGACCCTCAACTGTTCTCAGATCTGTACTGTTTCCTGGAAAGCAGGTGTGGGCCTTTGTTGACAAATTATTTCATCTCCTCTGGGTCTTAAATTATTTTTCCTTGCTCTGAAGTGAAAATTCAGTGAGTGTTTCCAGATACTATACTTGGGGGTCATAATTCTATTTCTCTTAATCTTATGTGAATCCTTCACCCTCAACCTACATTCCTCCTTCAAAGCACTGGTACCCATCCTTACTGCCATATTAAATTTGTTTCCTTGGCTCCACTGGCAACTTGCAAAATTCTGGATTTTCTCTGTGATAGGGTAATGGGTAAGGTTTCAATAGTGGGTTTTAAATCGAAAAACTTAACAATTACAATATCCTAAATTCTTTGAGGATTGATCCTCGTGACAGACACACCAACATGGCTATTTCTATATTTCTGTGATAAATTCTAAATTACTAGGGGTTTCTCCCCCTAGTCCTTTGATTGT
Organism: Cervus canadensis; assembly: GCF_019320065.1. Lineage (NCBI taxonomy): Eukaryota > Metazoa > Chordata > Mammalia > Artiodactyla > Cervidae > Cervus > Cervus canadensis. The sequence goes on from NC_057398.1 coordinate 7,005,869, forward strand.
TAACTAGATCAATTTTTAACAGATCCATTTTTAACTGGATGTGGGCTTTTCAAGCTAGCTTTGTGTCAACGATGCTCATTCTTTTTTCTTCTACATCAGGTTCCCCTCTTCCTATTGTCCTCCCCACACTTTTTTTGGAACTCTATAGTGTTTAAAAGACCTACTTTAATAGCTTAGTGCCTTTTTTTCCTTGACACTCATCATTTCTTCTTGATTCGCTGTTAAAGTAATAAGTGCACATTCCGTTGCACTTGCCTGAGAGTCTTGACGGGTCATGGGTTTCCCGCCATCTGGGTTCTAGCTGGCGTGCATTCTCCTTTGATGTTGTAATAATTGTTCATTGAATTTGAATGTGGGGTTTATAAGGCTTGTTTGCTTTTTTTTCCCCCCTCCAAGATGTGCACCTTTTTTTCCCTTAAGCTTATTTTTCTGTTTTGTGCTGTTATTTTTAATTGCTTCCGACTGGGAGGTGGGGCTGAGAGTGAGATTTGCTTGACTCTGGCTCTCTTTGCTATTAGTCACACTTCCCTCAGAAAGCCCCGCTTTCTCTCTAGCCTTTGATATACCACTTTTGAAAGGCCGTTGATTCCTGGCGTAAATGGCGTTACGAGGAAGACGGGCTCGGGGTAGGGATGCTCAGGAATCCAGTTCTGTACAGTCATGAGCCTGGCCATCTGGAAGTCTCTTCTTGCTCAATGAAATGGAGTAAACATTGTCCATTATGAAATCGACCACGCAGGCTGCCAGGGACGAATGGGATCCCACCCAAAGCCAATCGCGGCTCTGACAGGGAAATTGGCTAGCACTGCCTGAGACTACTCCAGCCTCCCCCGTCCCTGATGTCACAATTCAGAGGCTGCTGCCTGCCTAGGAGGTTGTAGAAAGCTCTGTAGGTTCTCTCTGTGTGTCCCACAGGGCTCCTCGGGCCAGATCCCTGTCTGATGGCTTTTATGAAAAAATACCTCCTCCCCATTCTGGGGATCTTCTTGGCCTACTACTACTATTCTGCGAATGAGGAATTCAGACCAGGTAAGTACCAATGTGTTTAATTTTGGAGGAAAAGATTTTAAAACCCAGGGATGGCTGGAGGAATAGATTTTAACACCCAGGGATGGCTGGAGTGTTTCTGAGGCTCAGAAGGAGTTCTTGATCCCCAGAGTTGCTGGACAAGAGGGGACTCTGAGGTAAGACTGTTCTTCTGTTTATGGGGTGTGAGGAAGTTAAAAGATTGCTAAATAATCCATGTTTTATTTGGCACATTAAATTGAAAGCAATTTCAGATCTCCTGCAAAAAAAAAAAAAGGGGGGGCGGGAAATGAGGGTAATTCCAAAATTCACAACTTCGCCAGATAATTGAGCTCTGTGAAGGAGTGGAGAAGTGGGAAATAAGAAAGAATTCTGGAGTTGATGACTAAATAGAAGTGAGAGAAAATCCCTGGAATCTCTATGAGCACATGTGTTTTGATGACTTTTTGAATTTTATTTCAATTGAGCAATCGGATGAGTCCAGAAATGTCTGGAACGCCAGTGTTTTAGCTAAACTCTCTGTCCATAGGGGTTTTCAAAAAGGGCAGCTAGGAGACTTGCTTTTGAGCCACCAAAGCAAACTCCCATTTCAGAAAATGTTTACGAAAGACGGGTCTGTCCCTTCACTGATTTATGTAGCTTGACATGAGCTGATACGGGCTCATAACCTTCAGACACTGAGATAAGGCTCTCCACCTAAGCAGAGAATGGGAAGAGGAATGTTGCTGCCATGTATGGTCCTCACTTCCTTTTGGGGTTTCCCAGAGATGCTTCGAGGAAAGAGAGTGATTGTCACGGGGGCCAGCAAGGGAATCGGAAGAGAAATGGCCTATCATCTGGCGAGGATGGGAGCCCATGTGGTAGTGACAGCGAGGTCAGAAGAAAGTCTCAAGAAGGTGAGGGTCCTGTGCCCACACCCATATGCACCTCATGTGCCCAGATGCATTCCTATATATGCTCACATGTACATGTCAACGCACAGAACTGGCACACTCAGACACAGATACACACACACACACGGATTCAAACACCCGCAGGAATACCAAAGTATGCTTTAAGGTTCCTTCTCATGCATATATACCTAGACACAAAGTGCTTGGGCTCCGTATGGTCACAGACATGCCCATTCACACACACTGACACATGGAGTTACAGATATATAGCCATGTACTCAGACACCACTGTTCCAGTACCTACTCAAGAATTCACAACTTGTCACCATGCAGACACACGCCCTCTTATATACTCAGACGCACAAACCCAAGGACACACAAATATGCACAAACCTAAGGCTACCCACATGGAAACGAGCATCCATATCAATCATGTGTTCAGAAACATCTGTTCAAAGAGACTCATGAGCACAAATCATGGACTAAAACTCCAGCAACACGATTTATCCATCTATAACCCGACCTTGTTCCAGACAGTATTTTAAACAGGACAAATGCTGTGTCAGTTGCCTCTAATGACACACACGTACACACACTTTTCAGGGCTGTGAGCAACCTCTCATTTAAGCCCCCATTATGCCAGAGACTGTCCCCCCAAAGGTCTGCAGCCAAGACCGACGCCAGTTGCCACTGTGCCCTGCAGGTGGTATCCCGCTGCCTGGAGCTGGGGGCGGCCTCAGCGCACTACGTGGCGGGCACCATGGAGAACATGACCTTCGCAGAACAATTTGTTGCCAAAGCTGGAAAGCTCGTGGGTGAGACGGCATCTCCTCTCCCCCCTTCTGGACTTTGCCCTAGGGGTCACCAGGGAGCTTTTGAGATGGGGGAGGGAGAGGGGAGGTATCAACCTCAGATGGTTTCTCTCACCACAGCCGTCTCTTGCAGGGGGACTTGACATGCTCATTCTCAACCACATCAACTACACACCTATGGGTGTGTTTAGCAATGACATCCACCTCTTGCGCAGAAGCCTGGAAGTCAACCTCCTGAGTTATGTGGTCCTGAGCACAGCCGCCTTGCCCATGCTGAAGCAGACCAACGGGAGCATTGTGGTCGTCTCCTCCATAGCTGGTGAGTGGGCCAGGGGCTGGTGCGCAGGGCAGGAGCGGCCCGAGTGCCAGGGATGGTGGCGTTGAGGGTTCTGTAGTGAACATGCATTTTGCCCGTTTCCATGCCAAGAAGTAACACAATAGAAACCAGAAGTTGAAATGCTTAGGCTGATACTAAACAAAAGCTGATTAACAGCTCGCCCATATGTGTGGACCGGCAGATATATGAATAAGAGCCTTGGGTCAGGAAACTCACTGAGGAGTGTGCATGCTGAGAAAAAGAGACAGTGTTTGGAACAAGGGAGATGAGAGAGATGAGGACTTGTTCAGAGTGGGTAGACTACAGAGATCCTGGAAGTAAGAGAGAGGGAGCAGCAGTTCAGAGAGCTTCCCTGAACTCGCCAGGTGGTTTGTAATCAACAAGCCAGAGTCCAAAGGGTCATCGAAAGGCTGCCGCCTGTCCTGAGTCTCAGAGAGAGACTTGCTCATCACAAAGAAGATTTTGCTTCTTCCATGACCCAGAGCTGTAGGTTAGTGAAGTTAGTTGATGCAAAGGGAGGACTGAGAGGTGAAATATTTTAACAACACACAGTTGACTGGTAAGTGGGTTAAGCCAAGGCAAAATGAACAACAAAAACAAATAAACCATATTATAACAGACCTGCCTATATCGGGGGTGTCCTCCAAAATCTGAACTTGCTATATCAAAAGTTCATTTTAATCCACCAATAGGGTAGGGAGCAAGTGTGTCCAGAGAAATATTCAGAAAGAGAACGCTGCAAAATCAAGAGAGGCCCCCTGTGCTTTTGATGGTGACCGCATTTGAAGGGATCACCAGGGAAAAGCCAGAGAGTTTCCAACTTTGGGGATTCCTAGGCCCATTTCATTATGGGTCCAGTAGAGAATTGCCACATATATTTGTTGATTAATCAGTTAGAGGCCCATTTCATTATGGGTCCAGTAGAGAATTGCCACACATATTTGTTGCATTAGTCAGTTAGAGGGACGCAAACACCGGGATTGAAATTAGCCATCTGCATGTGGCTCCCAGCAATGTGAAAACAAATCACCTAGAAGCTTTGTAATTTCTTGAGTAGTTCACAAACATGCGTTATTACTGTAACTCAGAACAGCATCTATATTGTAAAGAGTCCTACTTCCCGGACGGACGGGAAAGGAAGGCCTGCACAGTGATCGGATAAAAGGGCAGTGTGTCTGTACCACCCGCCAAACAGAGTGATTGATATGCATCCCTGTGCTTCCTGGACAACACAGACTCCCCCACCCCTCCCCAGACACAGCCTCTCTCTGCGCTGAAAGGAAGGGAGAGCATCTGGATGCATACTGAGTGAGAGGGTGCTGGGCGCATCCCCAACCCCTCCTCGGGCATCGGCCAAAACCCACGGGTCGGTCATGGTGTAGGTGGCTTTTATGATCTCGGTTGATTGATACAGCCACTCTGGACGAAGGGTGTGCTCTATCTGGTGAGTTTAACTCTCTGTAAGATGCACGCGGCCGAAATATTCTCGGAAGGAACAGAATTAGTACAGAAGACTGGGGACATGATGAAATTCTGATAACCTCTCTTTCTACACGTCTTCTCTGATGACTAATGTCACCTCGTGGTTTCTGTGGACTCTGGGAGGTAGAAACCTAGCTGGACTGCTGTTCTTCGTGTCTGTTGTTTGTGTAGCCAAGAATCCAGCCTGTTTGTTTTGAAAAATGTCTGAATCTGCAAAGTACAAGCACTTTCCTTTCGCACCCTAATTGAAGAATTTCTCTGCTCTAGACTATAGTCTTTTTTTTTAAATTGAAGTATTGTTGATTTACATAGGCTATGTTCTTTCAGACAGTCAGCAAATGCGTTCCTTAATCCTTCCTCCTTAAAATCTGAATCCCACAAACAGGGGGATGCTAAACCTCAGATTAAACCTAAGGTCAGCCAAAGAGCATTGGGATGGCTTTTTAATAATTCTTTCCAGGGACTGCAGTAAGTGGTTTATTGAATTGCAGTAATCAGCAATTGTTTTTATCCCCAATGCATTTCCATGTATTGCATTACATAGAAATCCTACACTTTTAATATGTTCTCTAAAACCTTGGCTACTTCTTTAGCATCATCAGAGACACAACAATTGTCTCTGGGAAAGTCCTTACTGTCCACATCCATCTACCACTCAACACCGTTTCTAGCACCTACTGCTCAAGTTTCTATGTAAGTGTAACGTCTAGTTACATTGCATAGTCTCCCTCTTTTCACCACGTGCTAGTTTGGGTATATGTTGAGCTAGTATCACAAAAACCCAAATTTACAATGGCTTAAACATATCTAAATTTATTTTTCTAACATGGAACGGCCTGAGGAAGAGTTCAGAGCTGAAATAGAAGTTCTGTCCATGGAATCGTCTGGGCACTTTCTATCCCAAAACCAGCATCCCTGGGCATTATTATCCTCACCTGTGTGTCCAAAATGGCCCATTATCATGTCAGAATTCTAGCTAGAGAAAATGGAGAAAGAAGAACACTTTCAAGGAAGAAGAACTTGAATGTCAAACACTTCTGCTACAGCTAATTG